>NW_015401550.1:10753-15433 GCF_001527695.2 Protobothrops mucrosquamatus
TCCAAGTTGATTGGAAGATGTGAACCATGACCCTACAATAAGGGAGTGGAAAATGCTTGGAATGTTATGCATAACGGAAGAGAAGCAGACCTAAGCATTCCACCATGCTGTGCTGACGTATTGTAACCTTAATAAATGCTTTTAGGAGAAAACATGCCTGAAAGTCCTTTTAAGTGTTTCGTTACTCAGACACTTGACACCAAATATAGAGATTTGAATTATTAGGCCAAGAATCCAATGATTATGAAGGGGCCAGCTCCCTTGAAAAATTGATAATTGGATGGTCTCCCTTGATTCAAATGACATTTGTAGGAATGAAGGGAGATCCACCTGAGGATTTAAAAGCACTGCTATGGAAGCCTGCTTGGCACAAAAGAAAGCTAGAGTTAGACTTTAAAAAATGGGATTTTTTATGTGACCTATAATGGAAGAGCTTAAAATCTCATTTAATGGGCTAAGGAGATTTTAAAAAATACTGATTTAATATTCAGGATTTAGACTTATAAGAGAAATAAAAAATAGTCACTAGAATAATAGTTTTGAATTATAATATAGAAGTTGGATTGAGACGATAAAGGTTATTTTATTAATAAGTGATGAGGTACTAGGATGAGAAATAGAATATGTTTGTGAAATAAATGAGAATTTATTCGAGTAAATAATAAGTGTATTTTAGGTATGACAACTATTTTGTAATGAACTAAGGAAACTTTGGGCTACCCAAAATCTAAACACTATGGATATTAAGCTAACTGGAATACTGTAACTGAAATTAGGTAAAATTTAAAAACAGGACATGGATGTGTATAAGTTAAAATATATTGATAAATATCTTAACTGATTGAGTTATAACTAGCAATGTATTAATTTGAATGTGATATAATAATCAAGGGAAATAGAGAGGATATTTTTGATGATGTAACCTGACATATGTATGAAAGAGCTTGTTATTGGATTATGGATTACCCAATCACCATGTTGCTTCCTTAATACTTGGACTTTTGTAAAATTGGAATTTTTTTTACCAAAAAAACAAATAAAAAACAACTTAAGGATTATTTTAGATACATTGGAACACTATGAAATGTACCCAGGAAAACAAATGGCACTAATTTTCTTAGAAACTCAAAAAACCTTTGACAATATAAGTTGGCAATTTATGATACAACAATTAAACTGTATGGACTTTGGAGAAAAGTTTATAAAATCATTAAGACAATATATGATAAACAAAGAGCAAAAGTAATTGTCATTTGGGACTATACAGAGAACTTTAATATAAAGAAAGGCACAAGACAAGGATGTCCATTATCCCCACTGTCATTTATACTAACTTTGGAAGTTTTCAACAGAAATATCAGAAAAAGATCCGGAAATTAACGGAATGGATATAAAAGATGAAAGCTATAAATTTTTGTGTTTGTGGATGACCTGGTACTCATTTTAGAAGACCTGCTGGAGACAACTTTTAAACTATTGAATAGGATAGAAGAATTTGGAGAAATAGCAGGATTGAAAATAAACAGAGAAAAAACCAAAGTTATAGTTAAAATCTTACAGATAAGCAAAAAAACCCCCAACTGTCAGAAAAAAATAGACTTACAAATAGTTAAGAAAGTTAAATATTTGGGAATATACTTCAGCAAGATGTGCAACGATAAAAGAAGATAATTATATAAAATTACTAAATCAAACAAAATTAGATTCGTAAAAATTGAAAAACTTACAATTATTATTAGGAAGAATAGCTACTGTGAAAACGAATATTTTACCAAAATTCCTTTTTTTATTCCAAACAGTAACTATAAAAATAAAGAAAAAGTTTTTTGATGATCTGAATACACTTATCTTGAAATTTATTTGGCAAGGAAGGAAAGTCAGAATTAAACTGAAAATGCTACAAGAAACTAAAGAAAATGGAGGATTTGGACTGCCAAATTGAGTCTTATACTACCAAGCATGTGCTCTAACATGGTTAAAAGAATTGATAACCCTCAGAAATAAAAGATTGTTATATCTAGAAGGACATGACTTGCAACGTGGATGGCATGCATTTTTATGGTATGAAAAGAGTAAAACAAATAGATACTTCCAAAACCACTACATAAGAAACACATCATTGTTTGTATGGGAAAAGATAAAACCAAAAATCTATACTGACTTATCATGGGACTGCAAATGCAATCAAGGTATGATAAAGATGTTAAAATATATGGTTTTTATAAGGATCAGACAATGTTTGATCAAGTGTTGTTGATTTCTGATGAAAAACTGATAAGAAATTGTATAACTTTTTATTGAATTTGAAAATGGAAGACGAACAAGTGAAAGAAACAATGATAATATGGGCAAATTTTTTTGGATACAACATAGAATTAGAGAAATGGCAAAATCTTTGGGAAAGAAACTATAAATTGACAATGGCAACTTCGTATAAAGAAAACTTACATAAAATGTTTTACAGATGGCATCTACCACCTGTCAGATTAGCAAAAATGTTTAAAAATATGTCTAGTAAATGTTGGAAATGTAATCAAAATCCTGGTACATATTATCACCTGTGGTAGACGTGTGTTAAAGCAAATTTTTTTTTTAACAAAAATACATACTTGGTTAGAAAAGATGTTAGGGAAACACGTAGACTTTAAACCTCAACTTTTTAAATTAGGTATAATTCCAGAAAAAAATGATAAACAAAGTGTATATTTAACATTACATGTATTAACAGCAGCGAGGATTGTATTTGCACAACAATGGAAAAATGAAAAAATACTATTGGATGAAGAGATAATCAAGAAAATACTGGACTGTGCTGAAATGAATGGACTTACATTGTCCACAGTTTGAAAGAATTTTTTTATAAAATGATGTAACATTGGTATTTGACTCCAGATAGACTGGTGAAAATTATAGAGGGACTTCCAAAAGTGCTGGAAATGCAGTCAAACTCCAGGTACATTTCACCATATGTGGTAGTCTTGTAAATATGCTAAATCATATTGGGTAAATGTAATAATGACAATTATAAATTATTTTAAATACAAATGCTAATGAAACCTGAAATCTTTTTTTCTAGATATTATGGATAAATTGATAGATTTGTTTGGGATGTTATTAATTTACATGGTAACTGCTTATGAGGATTGTTTATGCTAAGCATTGGAAGGAAAGGAGGACACAGACTGTTGAAGAATGGATTTTAAAATTGACTGAACTGGCAGAAATGAACTGCATTGATTAGAGACAATGGATTAGATAATCCATTAGACAATGGATTAGAGACTGGAAGCTGTTTATGGACTTTCTGTGTTTAAACACAATAACTGATGGTTAACAGAGAGGTTTGAATATTAGTTTTACCTTTGGTATTATCTGTTGACTACTATATATATATATATATGTTAAAATAATGATCACCAAGAGAATACTTAAACAGAATTTAATTAATCAACCTAGCTTTCGTCAAAATACATATGACATCGTCAGGGTTAAAAGGCAAGTAAAAAGGGGAGACTTATATACCGTTATCAAACGTCCTGTTATCAAGCGTCTGCTTCCGGCTCTTGGAGCGCGTCGTTGGCCCCAGCTGTTTGGAGTATAATTCAAGCTTACCTCCTTTAACATACATTCCTTTGTTACTAGCTTGCATTCTCTCACACCTCACTTGATTGGCAGCTTCAGCACTAAGTGGATTCAGGATACCGGTCTTCACTCCTCCTCCATGTGTAACCCTTTCATCGCTCTGCACTTTTTCCTCTTCTTCCCTCCCGTGCACCACCCCAAGGCATCTGCTGTCCATTCCAATCACCCTCCTCCCACATGTACTCAAAGCGCTCCTCGCTGCCATCCCATTGGGAGCACTCCATTGTTCGGTCCGTTGCTGTCGGGCATCGCCTTCCTTTACACTCAACTTCTGGTCGTCGTCCTTCTCAGGGCTCCTCTGCCTTGATCGTAACTGTTGTTTGATGGCCTGACCCCGTGCCAAATGCACCGGAGAGGAGTGTCTTCTTTCATTCAACCGTGACCGAGTCACCATCGCATGCCTGACGATCCCCCTGGTTGAAAGGGGGTGGCTCACCTTCATCATGTTCTTCCGACTCCATCACATCCCATCTACTCCTCGATCTCTCTGGTCCTAGTCTGTTACTCTGTACCCCACCTTTCCATTCCGAGGAGGGCTCGCTTTCAATGGGTCGTGGAGGGTCCTGCGGGAGCTGTATGTTGGAATCAATCTGCTCCTGGATCAGCTGCGGTTGTCTTCCTGGCACATGGGGAGTGCTATCCAAAGATTCACTAGTACAGTGGATCAGGGGAGGAGGGGGAGGAGAAGTCCAAGTCACGTCCCTGTTCCGATTATTTAGCTCATGGTGAAGCTCCCTTTGGGCATTAGTACGGTTACCCGTGCTCCATGTTCTTAGAGCTGGGTGTGCCAGACATAAGTTGATGGAATCAACTCCTGAGTACCACGCTTCCTTCAGCAAGTGGCCTCCCTTCGTGGTATCACAGGTCAAGACCTGGGTATTCCCAAAATCAAAACGATGGTTATACTCGGCCATGTGAGCCCAAATCTGCGAGTGTTGTTCACCTCGTCTGATTGCTAGTTGATGTTCGTGTAGGCGTGTTTTTAGTCTCTTCGATGTCTCGCCTACATAATTGCTCCGGCAGTCCATGCAATTAATC
>NW_015401551.1:0-4679 GCF_001527695.2 Protobothrops mucrosquamatus
TTATTCCAGTTCCCCATGTTTGCTCTGATATATTTGTCTTCAATTCAATCTGTTCTACTTCTTTCTCAAATTTCTTCTGGTTTATATAGAAAGTCATTTCCATTTTCAATGTTGTCACTTCCTTTTCTGGATTTTCCATCAGCTGTATTTATTGATCAATTGAGTCCTCTGTCTTAATATTTGGTTGTCCCACTTTTTTGTTATTTTCTGCATTGTTGGTTCTTTGGTTGTCGTCAAAATTTGGCTTTGTGCATCTAAGCTGGCATCTTGATCTTTTATTTTAGGTTTTATTTTATCACAAGCTAAAAGAATGGTTTCATGTATTGCTTTCAACATAGAAATAATCTTTTTCTGGTCTTCATCCATCTCTTTCACTTATTTGTAAATAGTCTTTCTAGTAAAAGTTGTTTGTTAAGCAAAAGTCAGTAAAGGTTTACATTCACAGTTCAAGTAGGGCAATTTTACTGCCCAGCTGTTCTCTTACAGTTAAGTCTTTCACAGATAGTGTCAAGATCAGGAAAGTCTTATCTAAGGTCTGGGCTTTGAGCCAAGTCTCTTTTTAGGAAATAATAAATTGCAATACCAAGCTTCACCACAAGATGCCACCAATGCCATTTAGAGTTTTTTAAGTCCTGACTTTTTCTAATTCTTTTTCCGATTTTATTTCTTTTTTGTAGATAAAAACAAAAGTCACCAAAAGAAATAGGGAAATTTTTGGTCCCCAAGTTTCAGGAACATATAAATCCAATTAGATTAAAGTTGTTCTTTTTAATGCTTTGATTCCCCTGGGTCATGGGTCGGCAACCCGCGGCTCTGGAGCCGCATGTGGCTCTTTCAGCCTTCTACTGTGGCTCCCAGTCCTACTCCTCCATTTGTAGAGAGAGAGAGAGACAGAGACAGAGAGAGGCACTTGCGCTTCCCTTCTCTCTCTCTCTCTTTCTCTGATCTTCTGAGCATCTGGCCAGCTGGCCTCATGCTGTTCTCCAACAAGCTGACAAGCTTATTGGGCAGGCTCCCTGCCCTTGCTGCATCTACGCAGGAAGCAGGAAGCAGCAGAAAGCAGAAAGCAGCAGCTCGCTCTCTCTCTCTCTCTCTCTCTCTCTCTCTCTCTCTCTCTCTCTCTCTCTCTCTCTCTCTCTCTCTCTCTCACACACACACACACACACACACACACACACAAACACAAACACTTTTACTTACTTAGTGGGGGAAGAGGACTGGTAGACCAAGGGGAGGAGAGAGCCAGCCCAATAAGAATGTGTGCCAGCTTGTCAGAGAACAGCATGAGGCCAGCTAGCCAGGTGAGCAGAAGATCGGAGAGAGGGAGAGAGAGGAGGGGAGAGGAAAGAGAGACAGAGAGAGATGGAAAGAGAGAGAGAAAGGGAGGGAGAAGAAAAAGAGAAAGAGAGAGAGGGAGAGGAAAGAAAGAGAGGGAGAGGAAAGAGAGAAAGAGCAAGAGAGAGAGAGAAAAAAGAGGGAGAGAAAGAGAGAGGGAGAGAAAAATAGAGGGGGGAAGAGAGAGAGAAAGAGAGAGAGGGAGAGGAGAGAGAGGGGGAGAGGAGAGAGAGAAAGAGAGAGAGAGAGAGAAAGAGAGAGGGAGAAAAAGAGAGAGAGAGAAAAGAGAGAGCGAGGAAAGTGAGAGAGGTTGAGGAAAGAGAGAGAGAGGAAGAGGAGAGAGAGAGAGAGAGAGAGAGAGGGAGGGAGGGAGGGAGGGAGGGAGGGAATATGAATATATGTTGTCCTTACTGAACTTTTAGTAAAGAACGTTTAATGAAATATTTTGATTTTTTTTAATTAAGAGATGAGGTATGGGAATAATTATGCTGTATTTAAAGATGGCAGATAAGCTACTAAAATTGTTTTCACCTGTTGGGATGAAGGAGAAAGGTTTTTTCCCCCTATTTCTCTTGCATAAAAATTTGTTTTCTTTGTAGCAGTTCATTGATTTCATAAATGCAACACACTATAGTTTTTTTATATATAGCATAAAGGTAAAAAGGATATATGCAGTGTTATCTTCATTTTAGATGTCAAAAGGGTTTTGTGGCTCCCAATGTTTTCTTTTCTGTGACAAACGGGTCCAAGTGGCTCTTTGAGTGTTTAAGGTTGCCGACCCCTGCTCTGGGTAGTCAGATGCCGCTATTCTTAGAGGATGGATAGAAATTCCCTTCCCTCTCTCCTCACAGGGGGAAGATACTTCAAACAGCCTTTACAGGAAAAGAAGGTACTTAGGGTAAAGAGAAGATCAGATCTCACCCAGTTTCATCTGCCTTGCTTTCAAAGTGCTTGATAGTAGATTTGACTTTGGCTGTCTGCAGCCTAATGACGAGCTATATTACTATGGCCAGTCTTTTCTCCGCATGTTTGGAGGGCTGCCTGTATCAAGGGAAGGGCTGCCACCCTCCTGCAATCAAGCGGGGGTCCCCTCTTTGCTTGTCGCCCCTACAGGGTCTCCCATTGAAGGAAAATTGGATGTGGAAGACGGAGTCGCCTTCCAAGCTTCCGCAGCAGCCGTGTCGGCAAACCGGAAGTCATATTATGTACATTCTTTTACCTTGTGTTTTATATCCATCCTTTTATTTCTAAACAGTTTGGTTTTTTCTATATAAATTTTTGACTGTAATAAATTTAAAAAATGAAAAAAGCATTAGGCTGAGGGCATTTAAAGCTGGATTTTGGAATTCTGGAATCTCCCAGGAGCCAAAAACAGGGAAGATTCTTTGTGCTGCCCAAAGAATTGGCCACAGTCCCTGCTGATCTGGGATCTTTTGTAAACGATAGATAGAAACGGGATGGGGTGGTGCTAAATAAATGTGCCGAAGCATTTTCCAAAAATGTTTCTACAAACAGGTAAATATCAGGTTAAGGTTTAACAACACATCTCTTCTCAGTCCCAACTTAAAATGATTATTGAGGACCAGGCTTTTCCATGGATTAGTTACACAACTCACAATATATCCCAGAACCAGGGGACACAATATTTGCATTTGCCCATACTCAGAAAAACTCATGAGCAAAAGTTCACCAGAGAGAGAGAAAAAAAAACCTCAAACCCTTTTTTTATTGAAAATGAAAAGCATGATAAGTAAAACTAGGAGATAATACATAATTCAGCAGTTAGCAAGCTTTGATACAACATTATCAGTTTCTAAATGCTAAGCCTTAGCTTTCAGTCTAATCCCATGTCAATATATGCAGTTTTACCCTCTCTACAAGTACAGGCAGAAAGAAGCTGAGAAAAGTCTTTCTGTATAGGCCTCTCCTAAAAGCCAACAAAGTCTTCTGCCTGAAGTACTATTTAAGCAAGATTCCCTGCTCTGCTTGTGCTTAAGTTAGAGCTTTTTCCATTACTGGTTTGTTACTAGAGAATTCCACACAGGTTACAAGTAATACCTCCCCCCCCCAAAAAAGGCCTCTTCGAGCTGTCCTTCCTGGACAGCTGACATGGTGGTCTAAGTCAGCGGTTCTCAACCTATGGGTCGTGACCCCATTTGGGGTCGATCGACCATTTCACGGGGGTCACCAAGCAAGGCTGTCCACCATTTTTTTCCCCTTTTCCGGCGGGTGCCTTACCTCCCTTGAGCTGGGCCAGCTGGCAGTCGGCCTGCTCCGTCTCTGCCGCTTGCCAGCTATGCCTCGGCCGGCGCAGGGGGCAGAACCACACATGCGCGGTGCTCCCGGGTAGGGAAAGTCCTTGACTTACGACCGGTTGGGTAGTCCTCGACTTACGACCGGTTTAGTCCTCGACTTACGACCGGTTTAGTCCTCGACTTACGACCGGTTGGGGGTCGCGGCATTAAAAAGATTGAGAACCACTGGTCTAAGTGGTGGGGGCTTTTTCCCACCACATGATCTTTTGACAGTAGGATTGTTTTTTTAAATTAATTTTTACATTTATTATTTGCTCTCCCTCCAAATTTGATCCAAGGTACCATTGAGGCTTAGTGCAGCCTGAACATTTAGGAACCTTTCTCAACTCTGAATGATATAGAATAGAGGAAACCCTTTTCTTATTGCAGCATATGTATTGTTACTGTTAATTCCTTAAATTCAGAAATCTGATTTTAAGAGAAAGATGCTTTCTCCAGACTGAACAATTACTTCACACCGTATCCATAAATATGGGGAGAAATTAAACTTATGAACAATGAGCCTCTGATGTGTTGCAAGTTCAGTTTAGAAAACCCCGCATTCTCTATATATTTCCAGCTTTCTCTTAACACGGAGCACCCATCTGATAAATATCCCCAGGTAGGGTTACAGACTTGTTGCCAGAAGTAGGTCCAGGTTGATCTGTCAGCTGCTACATGTTCTATGAAAAAGTATGCACCACCCTGGAAAAAGTAAAATAACACAAAAAAGAAAAAATAAATCAGAACGCTTTGAAATTACATAAAAACTTGACACTGTAATCAAAATTGTTGTTATATAACTGCCTGGGGATCTAAAGCAATAATTAAATATAGAGACAAAATTAAACTGGAATGAAATTTATGCATTAATGATTTACAGGTGATTCATGTTCTAGGAAAACTGAGAATTGGCCTTTTTTATTTAAGGATGGTGACAAAGTAGCTGAACCAGTTCAATATATTTCCACATATCAAACTCAAAATTTCAATAATTTATTCCTTTATTTATTTATATCCTTGCTTTATTATTATTACAAATAACTCAAG
>NW_015401552.1:0-4678 GCF_001527695.2 Protobothrops mucrosquamatus
ATAATAATAATAATAATAATAATAATAATAATAATAATAATAATAATAATAATAATAATAATAATAATAATAATAATAATAATAATAATAATAATAATAATAATAATAGTAATAATAGTAAAGTTGGAAGGTACCTTGAAGGTCATCTAGTCCAACCCCCTGCTCAGGCAGGAAACCCTATACCATTTCAGACAAATGGCTGTCCAGTCTCTTCTTAAAAACTTCCAGTGTTGGAGCATTCACCGCTTCTGGAGGCAGGTTGTTCCACTGATTAATTGTTCTCACTGTCAGGAAGTTTCTCCTTAGTTCTAGGTTGCTTCTCTCTTTGATTAGTTTCCACCCGTTGCTTCTTGTCCTGCCTTCAGGCGCTTTGGAAAATAGCTTGACTCCCTCTTCTTTATGGCAGCCCCTGAGATATTGGATCACTGCTATCATGTCCCCCCTCGTCCTTCTCTTCATTAAACTAGACATCTTGTTAGATAGTGCCCAGTGTTCAAGTCTGTCCAGATCCTTCTGTATCTTAAGCCTTTCTTCTGCAGTGTTGGCTATTCCTGCCAGCTTGGTGTCGTCTGCAAATTTGATGAGTTCCCCATCTATCCCCTCGTCCAAATCGGTGATGAAGATGTTGAAGAGCACTGGGCCCAGAACAGAGCCCTGGGGCACCCCACTACACACTTCCCTCCATGTAGATGCGGTTCCATTGAGGACCACACGCTGAGTATGGCCAGTCAGCCAGCTACGGATCCATCTGGTGTTGTATTATGGGTGAATAAGATAGAATTTTGATGTCAATGGTGTATTTATTTTTTCTTCCACTTAGTAGCACATCTTTTTTTAATAGAAAAGTAAAAAATAAAATATCCCATTAAAGAAATGTGAAAATCATCCAGCAAGTCAGGCTCAATGGTAACTTAAACATCTTGTCTGAACATAAAGCCTGTAGGACTAACTTGGGCTTTAACAACCAGGAAGAAAAAGGAGTCTAATTGCATTTCATAGGGCAAAGCTTTCCATAATCTGGTTGCAGCCTTTCTCTTATGCTACTGAAACGCATTTCTATGGATGGTGTATCGTATTTTTAAAAAGCTTTTCTTGGGATTCTGCAGGATAATGGTGAATAAAATTATGCAGGATACCTCTCTCATCAATATAATCTTAATTATGAGAGATTCAGGAAAGAGAAAGGAAAAAAGAGGGAGTAATTTATTCAGATTTAGTCATATTAGATTAAATCTTGTCATTAGCTGCATTACCATTTTTTTCTTGGTAGTTTCTTTGTAAGGGAATATTTCATGCAAATATTCAAACTGCCTTCATCCTCAAGATTTTGGCTAGATAGACAAACACAGATACACAGACAGAGAGTTTTATGTATATGCACTCTCCTGTGCACATACCTTTGTGTATTCAGGAAAGCTGTGTTAGTCTCAAGTAGCCAAAAATCAGGAGAAGGCTGTTGGTACCCTTTCCAATAACATATTTTATTAAAAATACTCATTTTGTGAGCTGCAGAAAACTTTTATCAGATGCATAGAGTGGCTAGACTGATGTAGATTTTAAATTGGGAGGAAGCTGGGTGGAAAAGAGGAAGACATATTGGTTATCTGGATGCAGGTTACATGTGAAATAGACTACAAATATCTTATTGATTAACACTTGTAATGTGTTAAAAACCCACTGCGTTTGTTGAGACCTTTAGAACATAGAATAACAGAGTTGGATGGGACCTTGGAGTTCTTCTAGTCCAGGGGTGTCATGCTGAAACCGCGCCCACCGCATTTCCGGCAATGGAAAAAAAGTCGCGATACGTTGCAACACATCACGTGACATTGCTAGTTTGACACCCCTGTTCTAGTCCAACCCCCTGCTCAGACAGGAAACCGTATACCATTTCAGATCAATGTTGTCCAATCTCTTCTTAAAAACTTCCAGTGTTGGAGCATTCACAACTTCTGGAGGCAGGTTTTTCTACCGATTAATTGTTCTAACTGTCAGGAAATTTCTCCTTAGCTCTAGGTTGCTTCTCTCCTTGATTAGTTTCCATCCATTGCTTCTTGTTCTGCCCTTAGGTGCTTTGGAGAATAGCTTGACACCCTCTTCTTTGTGTCAACTCCTGAGATATTGGAATACTGCTATCATGTTACCCTTGGTCCTTCTTTTCAATAAACTAGACATACCCAATTACAGCAACCGTTATTTATATGTTTTAGCCTCCAGCCCTCTGATCATTTTTGTTACTCTTCTCTGCACTCTTTCTAGAGTCTAGAGATATGGTAATCTCTTAGATGAAGGGACTTTTTTGTTATTTATATAGCAGGATATCTGGCATCCAGGAATAGGGTGGAACCTCGCATTACATTTTAATCTTTGTTTTGAGCCCATTGCAACTTTTCCCCTTTTTATCTGGACTGTAATTTTTAACCTTTTACCCTGGAAAATGGCAGCGACACTGAAGGGTGGGGAAGGTTTGATTCCCTTTCCACACCTCCCATCCCAATTTAAATTCCAAATTAATGACTACATTACTGTATATCTGATGAAGCATGCTACAGCTGACAAAATGTACATCTTTTTACTCGTTAGCCTGAAAAGTCCTACCAGACTTCTTTTGGTTATTTGTGTAGCAATACTATTCTTATTTTTCCTTTCTTTTTTCTTTTTGTAAATACTAAGAAATCTCTTCCTAATGGCAGCCTGTCTTTCCATGTTTATGGGAAACATTAGGTGCAAAGGAGAAAAAGAAATATTTTTGCAGCCTTCTCTTTTTCAGTGATATTATCCCTGTCACTAACCAAATTTTACTAATATCTAAAAGTCATTATGGGAAATGGCTCCTATATCAAGTCTAAATGCACCTGGAAGTCAATTTTCTCTTTGAAAATCTCACAGAAAGAGATTTCAGGAACACAAAGAACAGAGTTCTTAGCTGAACAATGAATGACTGTTTACCTTACAGATTTTTATGAATAGAGCAGCAAGTGGTTATGAAATTTGCATGCCTTAAGTAGGTTCTTTGGGAAATGGATAAGGCCTTTAGAATAAACCATGAAATGAAAAATCTGAGGATACAGCATGTAATGGGGAAAGACCTGGACATGCATCATGTCCAACTGAAGTCCATGCAGGGCATGAATGAAATTAAGGTGTATGGAATACATCACTGGAGTCACTACCAATGCTAGATGCACAGAAACACTGAGAATTATAAACATAATGTGGAGGAGGTGCTGCTGGTGTGCTTGTAAATGTTTAATTTCATCTTGTGAATGTCTAACTTCACGTTCAAGTGGAAAATAGATCAGTGAGATGGCAGAGTTTGCATTGGAGACAAGTCTTTAGTAGATACTTGAAATGAACATTAGATTGCACCCACTCATCTGATGATCCTATGTTCTCCAGGGACATTCTTGCATTTAATTTGAGGGCTACTTCCTGGGGAAGTGCTGGGGAGATAGTGTAGTTGGTGTAACCTTATATCTGTGTTTGTCAACCTTTTCAACTATAAGATGTGTGGACTTCAACTTGAAGTTCAACTTCAAGTTGAAGTCCACAGATCTTATTTTTGCTAAGGTTGAGAGACGCTGCCTTATATGGCACCTGTGAACTGAGGATATCATTTATTCAGTGGATAAGAATAAAAGAAACACATAAAAACAAAGGAATTGCAGAAAGTAGAAACAATGGCTTTGGCCAATGGTTGTCAAGGGTGCCAAACATCAACTATTTAAAAAGTTGGCATCTAAGGAAATTTCAAAGGCAGCTATCAAATTAATATACCATTTCTATTCATGGAGATAATATAATGCTTCCAAAGATTCCCTTGATCTCATCTGTTCTCATCAGTTTGCCTCCCTTTTTTCTGTTTCCCTCAACTTTGCCAATAGGCCATTATCTGTTCTTATCACATAACCAAAGTACCATGAGTTTTTATTCGTTCATGATCACCTGGAGGGAGTAGTCAGTCTTCATTTCTTTTAGGACCACTAGATTAATTCTTCTTGCAATTACTCTTAGTGACTGTTTCCCAATCCCTCATTTCAAGATGTCAATCTTCTTTCTCTGCCTTTTTTTTTCTCAGGGTCCAGCTTTCACAATTGTCTATTACCACTGCTGTAAGCATTCTGGTCTTTGTTGTCATTGAAATGTCTTTACAGTTTTCTTCTTGTTTAAGTCTGTCATTGCCATCCTCCCTAGAATTAATCTTCTCTCCACTTCACCAGGACACTGTGCTTCTTTATTCTCTTCTTCAGTTCTTTGTAATTAACTGTGAATTCACTAATATGCTGGTTGACATTATCTTTTTCTTAACATTTGGCATTAAGCCAGATTTCACTTTACTTTTTTTTTTTTTACTTTCATAACAAGCTTGTCTTTGTTTTCAGTTAAGAAGATGGTGGTTGTCTGCATATTTCTAATTGCTTGTGTTTCAGCCACCAATTTGATTCCAGCTGTCACTCTGCCAATCCTGCTCTTCTTGCATTTGCTTTATAAATTAAGCAGCAATGGGGACAATATGTATTCTTGACATATATACTTCTTATTCTGCTTTAGGCTGCAGGTAGTCCTTAACTTAGGACTGGTCATTTAATGACTGTTTGAGGTTACGAGGACTTCAGAATGGGTACTTTATATTCCATAAGCATTTGGAGCTGTCATAAAAAAAATCACACAGCCTCCC
>NW_015401553.1:0-1263 GCF_001527695.2 Protobothrops mucrosquamatus
AGCCTTGCTTGGAACGTGCTCATATTGCCCCCCCCCCCGAAGGAAAGTGTTTATCATTTTAATCTTTTAGAAATGTCTTTACTCCAAAACAAAACAAAAAAATGGTATCCCTAATGAAGTTCTCCCGGGATGGTTCCAAATGGAAGAGCTCATGGAGAGCGTTGTGCTGGTTCCGCTGGCTCCTGTCCGCGGCCCCTGGGTTGTATCTGGTTATAGTTATGACTCTCTGCTTAGCGCACCTTCAAGAACTGTGGCGTAATGAGACGAACCGTTGCGACTAGACAGACCTGGGTGTCACTGACTGATCGGAACGCGCGTGCAACGGGAGACTCGAAGCCGTTGAAGGACGACGTAGGTACTAGAAACAAAAAGAGAAACACCCAAAAAAAATTTCAATCAATCAGAATAGAGCTGGAAGGGACCTTGGAGGTCTTCCAGCTTGACCCCCTGCTCGAATAGCAGACCCTATACCATTTCAGACAAGTGGCTGTCCAGTCTCTTCTTAAAAGCCTCCAGTGATGAACCAGCCACAACTTCTGGAGGCAGGTTGTTCCACTGGTTAATTGTTCTCACTGTTAGGAAGCTTCTCCTTAGTTCCAGGTTGTTTCTCTCCTTGATTAGTTTCCATCCATTTTTTCTTGTCCTGTTTTCAGGTGGTTTGGAAAATAAATTGACCCTCTCTTCTTTGTGGCAACCTCTCAAATACTGGAAAACTGCTACCATGTCCCCCACCCCCAGTCCTTCTTTTTTCTAGAGTAGCCGTACCCAGTTCTTGCAACCGTTCTTCGTATGTTTTAGTCTCCAGGCCTTTAATCATCTTAGTTGCACTTCTTTGCACTTTTTCCAACAAAAAAGAGTCTCAACCTCTTTTTTGTAATGTGGTAATCGAAACTGGATGCACATGTAGTCTTACTAAGGTTTTATAAAGCGGTTTTAATATTTCATGTGATCTTGATTCTATGCCTCTGTTTATATAATCAAGCATTGTATTAGCTTTTTTGGCGGCTGCTGCACACGGCTGGCTCATATTTATGTGATCATTCACTAGCACTCCAGGTTCCCTCTCACAGTTACTGCTTTTGAGCCAGGTTTTGCCTAATCTGGACTTGTACCTTTGTTTTGTTTTTTCCTGTCTTAAGTGTAAAACCTTGATTTTCTCCACATTAAATTTCATTTTGTTCCCCAAGAATGAAACCTCATGAAAAGGTTGCACTTTCTCCATCTGGATTTGGTATTCCTTGAGCGCTTGGGGGGGGGGGGGGA
>NW_015401553.1:7979-12655 GCF_001527695.2 Protobothrops mucrosquamatus
ATAAAATAATAAAATAAAATAAAATAAAATAAAATATAAAATAAAATAAAATAAAATAATAAAATAATAATAAAATAATAATAAAATAAAATAAAATAATAAAATAAAATAAAATAATAAAATAAAATAAAATAAATAATATAATATAATAATATAATATAATATAATATAATATAATATAATATAATATAATATAATATAATATAATATAATATAATATAATATAATAATAAATAAAATAAATAAATAAAATAAAATAAATAAAATAAAATAAATAAAATAAAAATAAAGTAAATAAATAAAATAAAAATAAAATAAAAATAAAATAAAAATAAAATTAAATAAATAAATTAAATAAATAAAATAAAAATAAAATAAATAAAATAAAATAATAAAATAAAATAAAATAATAAAATAAAATAATAAAATAAAATAATAAAATGAAATGAAATCTTTTTATATACACACCCACAGACACACAGGGACACACACGCTACAGGGTGTCTGAAAAGTCTTAAGCAGTTTTAAGCTTTTGTATGTGGTGTGTAGGAACGCATATATGATTGCTTCATTCCTCCTTCTTTTTAGCATTTACAATTACGATTTTGGCATTCGGGTTGGGACAGCCCTCCTCGGCTGCGATGGTGGCCGAGAGTCGAAGCCAACCGGATTGCGCACCATCAGTCAATCCGTCCATCAATAACAGTTCTGTACAAACTGGCCTGTATTCAGGCAATGCCCTGGCAAGCCCATCTCCATTTGGGAAAAATAATGCCAGACTAATTGAGCAAGGCGGGTATCAAAATACTGGTTGCCCTGCCTGGGTGTGGCCAAAGATTTATTTATCCAGCCTGGCCGTTGCTGAAAGAAAACAAGGCAGAGTCGAGAAAGGGAGAAATAGCCAGTTCGAGTGATCTATGGCGAGGGATGACAGTAATAATAACTTCCAGAACAGCCTGATAAATGGGGAAAAGGGCAAAACTCCGAACCAAATTAATCCTGGAGATTTAAATTTGAAATACAGGGAGGTGATTGTCCCAGCATGTCCTTTGTGCTAACTAAACACAGAATGTAACTTAACAACTTAACAAGGCAGGACAAGAAGCAACAGATGGAAACTCACCAAAGAGAGAAGCAACCTAGAACTAAGGAGAAACTTCCTGACAGTTAGAACAATTAACCAGTGGAACAACCTGCCTCCAGAAGTGGTGAATGCTCCAACACTGGAAGTTTTTAAGAAGAGACTGGACAGCCATTTCTCTGAAATGTCCTGAATGCACACAAATAAAAATCACAACCTGCAACCACACCTGTATTAAAGTGCTCTGGCATTCCAGGACGGCTCTTTGCCAGCCAGCAAGCTTTTTTCCCAGATTAGAGTCACGTGACCTGAGCTGGCCTCGATTGACCTGTCGAAGCTCAGCAGGGTTGGACCAGGTCATCAACTGGGTAGTAAAGCAGAAGTAAACCTTGGGGCTCTGAGTTAGACTGGAAAGTCAAGAAAAGATAGAGAGGTTGGTCACGGCAAACTCCTTGCTGCGTACTTGCCCAGATAATGACACAGTCTGTTAGCACCCGAAGCCAACTTTACTCACTGTCAACATCACAACTACATCTCTGAGGGCTCGAGGGGGGGGGCAGGAGCAAAATTGGACAGGGAGGGGAAAAAAGGGTCTTCTCTCTCTTAAAGCCAAGTTCCCAATCTGATTTGGCTCCACCTTTTTCCCTAAAGTCATAACAATCGCCCAGGATTTTTTTTTAGTTCTGAACGCGTAGTTGGCTCGGAGGATACAGCTTTGAAAATATTTATACGTGGGCGGTCCTCAACTTACAACTATAATTCATCCCAACCCAGGCCACCGTTGTTAAGTGAATCCATGCAGTTGTTAAGTTAGTAACCTGGTTTTTAAGGGAATCTGGTATCCCCATTGACTTGGCTTGTCAGAAAGTCGCAAAAGGAGATCACACGGGACACGGCAACCGTCACAAATACGAGTCGGTTGCCCAGCGTCTGAATTTTGATCGCCTGACCACGGGGAGGCTGCAGCGATCGTAAGTGTGAATGTTGAAATTTAAATATTAATGGAAAACTAAAAATTGGGGAAAACTAATTAGGACATTGGTTGTCTATAAAGACTGAATGTTAAAATAACCAGGATATGTATAAGCTAAAATTATTGATAAATGTAAGAATGTTATTTTTATTTAATTGACATAATAAGAATCGTATTAGGAGACAGTAAATACTAAGGGGAAAAGAGAGGAAATATCTAATGTGGTAGTTTTGAGACTTGTATGTCATTGAGTTATCGATTAACTCAGCCGCCACCTTGCTTTTTAAATACTGAAAATTAGAAAATCAATCAAACATTAAAAGAAAAGAAAAGTGGCCGTGAGTCCCTTTTTTTCAGTGCCGTCGTAACTCTGAACGGTCACTCAATGAATGATTGTAAGTTGAGGACTACCTGTTATTATCTCAGCAACATTTGTAGAACCATGTTTGTACCCTAGTCTCAGTTGTGGCTGTAACTTGAGGATTTAAATCTTTAAATCTTCCCTCTAAATGCTGGCCAGCGTCTCCTACCTCCTCTTAAAAATGAATCTTGGCAAAGAAACACAGGAGTTAATTCCACCACACTTTTAAAACTCTGCACGTGCTTGCTATTTCGAGCCAAAGTTAAAGGCGCCACAAAGGAGGGCAGAAATCTGGAAGGCTGTTAAGAGCCACAGTCACCGTTCTTCTTTCACCCCGCGTGGCTGACAAATCCCCAAATGCTCCAGTTCAGAGCTGAACTCCGCTTCGTGGCCCAGTGACCTTCTTAACGCCATGGATATAATCTCAAAGCAGATGACGGGAGTGGCAGGTGAGGGAAGGGGAGAGTAGGAGGAGGAAATGGGTAACTGAATCACCTCTTGGTGTCTCGTCATTCCGGAGGTCTCTCCTGGTGGAATTCTAGCCCTTTTTCCCCCTCGTTTGATTTGCTGAGAGAAAAAAACCAGCTGTCGACATTTCTTGCAAGGAAAATGTTGAACCAGGAGATGGTTAAAATGGGTGTGGACCATCCCATCCCTCATGACAGACAGAGCAAGCCTCTAGTCTTTAAAATGAGAGCAAGCTCCCATTCTCTACTAGCACTGATCATGTTACCTAGTTGGGTCATGAAACGTCTGCAAGAAAGTGGGGTTGGCTCACTTTTTATATACTAGTGGCCAGGGCAAGCATCACCACCCAAAATCCAAACTTAGGGTCTGTCCCTTCTTCCAATTTGGAACACAACGACACATTTCGTTCATTCTGCCTAGTGCTATTTTTATTCCGCCTTGACTAATCTGATCAAGCCTGTTCATGGCTTATGATTCAAATCTCAATAAGTGTTGGGGTTTTTTTTGTCTTCCCTAACCCAGATATTTCCAGCCACTTGTTTTGAGGTGTAACTGACAAGCGCCAATGATTTGTGTTGTTATGACAGAGCTTATCAGCCGGAATTGTTTCATTCAAAATCTATACCTCTCTGAGTGGTCCATCAATATTCCACCCAGGAAAAAGGAAAAAAAAAGGAAAGAAAAAAAAATATGGATGATTTCCAACGAGTTAAATGTAGCAGACGTACACACAGGGATGACCACATCAAAGACGTATGAAGCAAATATCCACGCATCTTATATATGCATGCTTTGTATCAAAATATCTGCAGCATCAATCGATTTTTCTTGGATGCGACGGAGAAGAGTCTTCCATCAATCTGGAAGGGATGAATGTCATTGAATTCCTTGGTAATTGTAACTTCCTCCGTGGAAAGTGCTCGAACTAAAACCATAAACCTCTTACTGGGTTCATCCTTTCTCAGAAAATAACATTCATTGGGAAAAAGATAGCTTGTAATATGATACATAAACTAAGTAGATATAGAACTAAAGAACTGATGTATGCCTATATAAATAGATAAATGTATAGAAGATGGTACACTTTATAGGGAAAAAAATCTAACTAAAACTGTATAGTAAAAAATAAGACAATTCCTATCTTAACGTACTTCAAAGGAAAAAGGGAGGGGGCTTTAAAAGGAAGGAAGGAAGGAAGGAAGGAAGGAAGGAAGGAAGGAAGGAAGGAAGGAAGGAAGGAAGGAAGGAAGGAAGCTAAATCAGACTTTAACGAACACAAAAACAGGATTAAATTGTATCCAGTGCTTAATTTAAAAGAAAAAAATACAATGAAAGAGAGAAAAAAATCAGCTATTGAAATGATATAAATTCCTTCAATGCCATCCTAATGAATCATTTTTTTTCAACAGCAAATTCAAGTGAGATGCTGGAATATCATCTTGTCCAGAACACATTATTCTACTTGGATGCCTTTCCAAAATAAATCCAGGTTAAGAAACGGTGTCAGAACCGCAGAAGATGAAACGATTATCCATTCTCTTGCTGATTCACATGTTGACTGCAGGATGCTCTTTTCTTGTCAACAAGGAAGGAAGCACGTGGGAAATACAGCAAGTGAAAATAACTCGGGCAAAATAAATTTCATCTATGCCGTGTGGGTTATGTAACACAAATGTCTTTAAAAAGCCATCAGAATCACTCCTAGCTCAGGGCTAAACCTCGTTTTGCATCTCCCTTCAGTGGGATATGAAACAAAGGCAGGGAAACACAATCTGGGATTTCATCAAAAGCAA
>NW_015401554.1:0-4675 GCF_001527695.2 Protobothrops mucrosquamatus
CTGGCACCCTGGTTTAATTTTTTTTTAAAAATAATAATAATGTAAATTCCTTATATTACAATAACAGATCATAGTATTTTACTGGAGCATTTAGCAGGTTTTACTAGAAAATAATGGTAAAGGTTCTCTTTACACTCTGAAACTGAATAACAAGTTATATATTCCCGCTCCCCATAAACCAATTAATAACATCAAAATGGAATATACTAAAGATAGGGGAAAATAGATGAAACAAAATCAAAATAGTTAGCCTTCTAATGGCAACAATACAAGATTTAGCTACCTTCCTGGATGTTTCAGAAAGCACATGGGCTGAATTTTTTTTTTTTTTTAAAGGATTATTAAGTCTAAATTGCCAAGCTGCATAAAAAGGCCCTCACATTAAGACACATACAACTTTATTTGGGATACACTCCCAAACAGCCAGGTGAACCCAAATGGCAGGGAAGGTTTTTGGAAATGGACTCACGAGAAAGCTGTATAAAAGGGCAAATCTTATAGCTCTTTTCCCCAACGTCCCCCACTCTTGGTGTGCTCATCCCAGTGCTGGGATTATTAGCAAGAGGCGAATTGATATTTGCATTTTCATTCATTGGAGAGAAAGGGATTACAAGAGAACAAGCATGCCACACAATGAGATACATAGAGCAACACATTCGTGCTGGCCATTTGCCAGGGTTGCCAGACATATGAACACAGGAGGACAATCTTGGCACAAGAGAAGCGAGCACTCCGTAAAGCCAGAGCTGCAAATGCTGAAGCAACAGTGTCCACCTTTCTCTGTTCAGTATGTGGCAGAACATTCCGTGCTAACATCGGTCTCATCAGCCATCTACGGACACAACCGCTGATGGCCCACAACCCATAAGATGTCAAGGTCTTCATCGAAATCGATGGACGAACAACAACAACAACAACAAAGAAGCAAAAAAGCTGAACTGATTAGGATCTTGATGTCAAGCAGCAGCTTAGAGCTGGCAGGAGGGTATTAAATCAACTAATTAAGGTCAGCAAACTGAGCTTGTTAACTTTCAGTAAATACATTTTAGGGACTTCCTGCTCTGTAGGGGAAAGTGCCTCAAGAAATAGCTTGTATAGGCAAACTGTCTACTGCTGAGGGGCGGGGGGAACTGGTCAGGCCCAGGCCAACATGTACTGGCCCACTGTCATAGTAAACACGTGATTGAGATACTGCGGAGGCCGTACATGTGATGATTATTGCAAAGTTCCTGGTTCATTACCTCATAATTGCAAATGGTTGTTGACTGAGGTAGTCACTAAACAAGGATTATCTGTATGCCTTTCAGTTCAGGGAACTACATCAGTGCAAATCAGTACAAGGATTGGTGGGGCGGATGTCCAGTTTGAGGGTGGAGTTGAGTTTGTGCTGCATCAAGACGCGGGAAACGATGCTTTAATCCATAGGGGGAAAATGGCCATGGAGTCTCTTTGGGACCTTTATTCACTTAAGCTGTTGCTGTTGTGTTTTACTGTAATTAAATGCAATGGCACTAGAAATATTCCCCACATTTGACATTGGAGTTATAATCCCGTATTGGCAAAGGGGCATAAACAGGAGCTGTTTTCCGTAACCGACGGGGCACATTCACAATCCTGTAAACGTTGCAAAGGTTCCACTTTTCCCTGGAGCCTGAACTGTGCATAGGAGTTGGCATGTTAATGGCAGGAAAATTGCCAGCCTTTAAAAAGACCCCTCCTCCTTCCTTTTGTATAGGAGTGTGTGCTAGTCAATCACAATCTTGTTGCTAACTCTGGGGAGGATTCCTTTTAATTACCTAAACATCATAAAATACAAGTGGGTACAATTTGCTTGCAGCTCTGGAGGGAAATGCCAACAATAAGGGTATTTTTCCTCATGGACTTAAATCCGTCTTTGAAATAGGAAATGTGTAACCAGAGAGGATAAAGCCAGTGAGCTAACGGCAATATTAACTGCTCCTGTAAAGAGAATTAAAATATTACAGCCACTAGTTGTGTACTCCTTTCTGGAAAGAAAGATTAAGGCCTTACTTAAACAAGGCCTTGAACATCAATTCCTCTCTTTAACGTTGGCTTTAGGACTCCTTTTCTCCTCTCTTTTGCTTCCAGGCTGGGGGAAGAAGTGGGAAGAAGCAGCACCATCAGATCCAGTAGTTTCTGGGCTCCTCCGGAGCGGAAATGGACAACTTGCCCTGGGACAATTCAATTTAATTATTTAAAATAATTGTAAAAATCATTTTAATTTTAGTCATCCGTATTTTATTTTGTCCCTCCCTCCTTTGGCGTCCTTTAATAATTCCATTTGACTATTTCTTCACTATTAGTGGAACTCTTGTCCCACGGCGAGTTGTTTCCGTGGTGAGTTATCCCGTGGCCCACTCTGGGGTTTGTTTTCCAGAGTTGGGCCTGTGCAAATCTTTGGATGTCAGTGGGTCAACGTTTTCTCCCAGGCTCTCATCTCGACAATGAGATGGAATGCAAAGGGGGAGGGGGGGAAGGAGTGGTATTTAGGCAACCAGGGCCTTTAAGAGCCAAAGTCACAAAAACAGATGGCGAATTTGGGGGAATTTGAAGGATTTTTCTATGTAACCAGCTGGCACATCTAGCCTTTTGTGTCACGATTTGTGTCTCTTTATAAACTTGCCCTGGTGGGTTTTGTGCAAATTGTTAAGCAACTTTGCATCGAAGTTGCTTCTAAATAGGAGGAGAGCATCGCAATCTGAGAACTTGCTCAAAAGTCGTTCTTTTAAAGTGGTTTCTTCCCTATGAGCAGCTCTATTTCCTTCCATCATTGCTTGCTTTGCACGTAACTACTTCCAACTAGAATGGCATCTCCTCACTGTTATTGGGCCAGGCAGTGGCAATATAGAATTCATTTCGTATTTTGTTATTTCCCTCCATTTTACTTGCTGGCTTGATCCGGTTATTATGCTTCTTGCTGTTCCATCAGTTTACTGATACCAATCAGGATCACTATTGGAGCAGGGGGTTGGACTAGAAGACCTCCAAGGTCCCTTCCAGCTGTATTCTGATTAACACAATCTACTACAGCCCTTTGACTGCTCTTGTGTGTAATGGCGAGATCACACACACAGAGAGAGAGAGATATCCACCCAGGTAAAGTGTAAGAATCACACTTTCTGTTTTTAGATCACAAGAAGAGGGAAGCAATTCCTGCCTTTTTACAACTCTAATTCTAGGCCCGGCACAGTTGTACAATTTCTTTTACAACAAGGAAAGTTATTTCCTGTTAGTAAGTTAAGAAATGCATTAGTTTTCTCGGCAGAGGAGGCTGACATCAATGCTCAGTCTCAGGAAAAAAAAATCCCCCGTATGTAGAAGAGTAACATGTAGTGTGGAATCTCATCTTTTCCCCTCCCATGCCCCCCAAGAACTGGCTGTCAAGATTTGGAAGAATACTCAGGCCAATGGCCAACCTCTGCAAAGTCACAGGTGAGGCACTGACAGGTGATTCTGCCCTAAATACATCTCTTTTCAACCTAGCTTGGGTAGCAAATCTATCCCCCCAGCACATGTGTTCACGTGCAAGTGCGTGTGTGAAGAGAGAACCAGTTTTAAATAATACAATTTTTAAAAGTAAGAGTTCGAAGTTCTTAGCATTTAGGTGTAAAGTAAAAAAAACATTTCATTTTACACAGAAACCTCTGAGCTCACTTTGATTCTTGCAATGATTGTTTTTTTTAAAAAAAATACCTCGTGCACAGGATGTAGCAAAGGGGAAAGCCTGGGAGACTGGCTCTAATGTTGGACTGAGAGAGATCCAGGCCTGTTGTCTTCACTCAACCATGGAGGTGACTTAAAATACCAAGCTAGAAAGAAGGAGACCCTGAGTTCCAGTCCCGCCTTAGCCATGAAAGCCAGCTGGGTGACTTTGGGCCAGTCGCTCTTATTCAGCCCAACCCACCTCACAGGGTTGATGTGGAAGGAGAAGGAGGAAGGTCTCTTGGATATCTTTGCCACCTTGAGTTATCGGTAAGAACAATTTAAGACAGGATGCAAATAAATAAAGTGATGCACAAAACTGAAAGGACATTTTAGGATTTTTTTTTTTAATTTGTGTAATGCACAATGCAACCCTAAACACATTTAAAGAAACAAGGACAAAATATAGACAATTTCACATCTCTAAATTAGTATCCCTGAGGATTGAGGGTGCTCAGCACATCCTACCTTCCTTCCCCTCCTTCACTATAGCTTAAATCCTAAAGTTATCCCGTTTCCAATCAGGATCATGCTTATGTTCACACGAGGATCGTGGAAGATCTTCTCATTTAATTGATGAATATGTTGGGCTGCGCGGTCACTTTTGCCGGGTTTAAGAACTTTTCCTGATACCAAAACCTGTTAGAAACAGATAGAAAACCATACAGAAGAGCATGCAGGATTCACACCATGTATTACAATGCTGTTACACTGGAGACAACTGTCAGAGAATGCCTGAGTTTTGAGTTTGAATTTTATTGTATTTATATCCCGCCCTTCTCCTTGCGGACTCAGGGCGGCTAACAGCCTGATAAAACCAATACAAAAATACCAAAGTAACTATAGTTAAAAACATAATTAAAAGAAGATATTAATATTGGCCTATGTTAATTTAAAAATATTTTAAAACCCAGCTAAAAATTTCCCCTAGGCCAGTCCTGCTAGCTGAAAC
>NW_015401555.1:0-1934 GCF_001527695.2 Protobothrops mucrosquamatus
TCCTTGCCTGCAGAACTAACTCTTAGCATACTAAAAGCACAGGACTTTAATTTCATGTGACAATCTACTCAAGTGTTTTCTTTTGCCATCTGGCAAGCTCAATTATTCCCTCTGAGTCGCTAATATATGTCTGCCACATACAGTATTTTTCTCCATACAACTAAAGGGCTTTGGGGGAAGCAAATGAGAATTTAAAAAAATAAATAAATGAATAATTTTGAAAAACAGGATGAGGGACATAGGAGTCTTTCATACTCTTTTTTTTTTATAACAACAGCTTCAAAAATGTGAGAGTTAGTTTTTTTTTTAATTTCTAATGCATCATCATCGCAAAGCTACAAATTAAGAGCTGAACTGGCCTAGTGAATGTTTTATTTTACCTTTTCAAAAAGTTGTGGAAGAAGAAAAGGAAAAGAGGAGGATAGGTTGTCTTCTCCTTAGTCCAGAATCTGGAAAACACTTTTACTGGATAATAATAGAATTTGATTTATGAAACTGAAATGAGCATCATAAATGGACATGTTCCCTGGGTACCAGCTTCAATAGTAAACAAGAACAAACATAAATGAATAACAGAATAATAGAGTTGGAGGGACTTTGGAGGTCTTCTAGTCCAACCTCATTCAGGCAGAAATCCCTACACCATTCCACACAATCTCTTCTTAAAAATCTCCGGTGTTGGAGCACCCACAATGTCTGGAGGCAGGTTGTTCCACTGATTAATTGTTCTGTCAGGAAATTCCTCCTTAGTTCTAGGTTGCTTCTCTCTTTGATTAGTTTCCATCCATTGCTTCTTGTCCTGCCTTCAGGTGGGTCTTATTGAGTCTTTTTACCAATCTTGTTCCATTCAAAACATTTTTTGGACTATCTTGAATTTGGAGGGAGTGAAATGCCTTACGTGTAACCATATGATGTAATCAATTCATGAAATTATTCTTGTTTACAAATATGGGCAGCCATTTGCAGCACCATTAGTTATACTAAATGGATGAGGTTGCATTATGAACATCATTCCTCTCCAGGCTGGAAATGAGAATGCTTTCTTCGGCAACAGGAACTTCAGAGTGGGCTTCTCCAAGGCAAGCATTTCTGAAGCATATTATAGTTCTAGATATGCGACTGGGCCTTGGCGAACACCACAAACATTTCGCTATAGCACTAACAGCTATCAGCAATGCAGATAATATCACCAGGATGACTATCCTAGGATAGGATACTTGAAAAAAAGAGCGAGAAAGAAAAACTTGACAGTAACAGTTTTAGTTTCATGTTTAGGAATTAAAATATGGGAAAGTGATATCACATACCTTTCGCTGGTGGTACTGCAGTCTCATGATAACCTGAAAAATAATGCATAATTATCTACTTAATTGGTTAGAGCAGTGGTGGCGAACCTATGGCACGCGTGCCAGAGGCGGCACTCGGAGCCCTCTCTGTGGCACGCACGCCGTCACCCCAGCCCCGCCTCCCCTCGCGGCCCTCCTCACCAGCAGCCCCTCTGGAGGAAAGTTGCCTCCGGGCACAGCCCACATGGAGCAGCTCAGCCAAGGACATAGCCGGGCAGCAGGGACAAGACTCTGCCCTCGTGGGACTTCCGGTGGCAGGCGCCTTCGCTGGACGCAGCTGTTTGCTGCTCCCGCCTGTTTCTGCGTAAAAGCCGTTTTGACAGCCTGCATCAGCTGTCAAACGGCTTGATACCTTTCCCCTGGGCATAGGGGGAAAGGTGAGCTGCCCAAGGTAGGAGTTGAGTTCCCGAGTCGTCCCTTGTGGACGATGTAGGTGAGAACTCCTCCGGAGCCTCGGGATTCTCCGCGATCCAGGACGTCTTCGCTATAAGCGAAGCTAGAAGCTGCCGTCACCGCTGCGACTTAAAGACAACTGTGAGTTCTGTATAAAGCAGACGAACCGACCCTGGAAGTCTGTTTCTTAACTTT
>NW_015401555.1:9554-14227 GCF_001527695.2 Protobothrops mucrosquamatus
GGAGCAGGCAGGGCGGGAGGCAGAGCGGGGGTGGGAGGGCGGTTTTTGGGCACTCGGTTCACCATCACTGGGTTAGAGATTAGAGCAGGGATGTCAAACTGCAGGCCCACGGGCTGGTTTCATCATACCGAAGCCGCACCAACCCCATTGCCGGCAATGCAAAAAGAGTTGAGATACGTCGCAACACATTACGTGATGTGGTGAGTTTGACACCCGTGAATTAGGGCAATATAGCTAGGAGTAAGCACTGCAGTTTGCACCTGATTTAATTATTTTTAAAAGGTATTTTATTTTTTAAAAACTGGCACACGAAATAAAAATATGTGCATTTCTAGATTGTATCTAGACCCTTTGTAGACATGCTTAGACATCACAAATGGTAATTTTGCTTAGAACTGCATCTCCCAACCCAGAAAAAAATGTCAAAAGTAAGATGGAATTATATAAAACATCCTGTTGAGTCATATGAGAGAAGTCAAGAAGCATCCACAGAATTTATCTTCTGATAATCATTTCTTTTCTGCACACCACAGAAAACTATCTGAAAATAAGCAAATTCCATCCCCAACCCCCACTGGCAGTTATTTTATATTTCTCCAAAGCTTCAAAATGTGCCTATCAGCCTCAAAAGATTCTTTAATAGTTATATTAAGAAGTTTAACTTGAACTAAATTTACCTCCTCATAAAAATAGGAACGTTAAACAGGTTTCGTTAGGTAATAACATCAACAGTTTACTTGAACAAATCATCAAGTTTAAAGATTTTTTTCTGCTGGTTTTATTCAGTATACTGTATAGAGAGAGTTCTATGGGTATAAATGTTAATTATACAGCTTTTCCTCTTGTGAGTGTATTATTTAGAATAAAAATAGTTGCCGCTAATTTTGGCCCAAGTGGTATCCAAAAGTACTGTGTTTGAAAGGTAATCTTCTAGGAGTAAAATGGCAATTTTCTTGTTCAATTAGCTGATTCGCGCACATTTTTTTTTAATTTAGTAAAATGGCACTGGAAAATCCCTGTCCAATTCATGCTCTCAAATGTGAATTGTACCTACAACAACATCTACAAGACTATGGGGAAGACCTTTTGGTCCAGCAGAGCATGCTAATTAGGAAAGATGTTTGGCAAAAAAAATAAAAAAAAAGAAGGCTAAAGTTAGAATTAAGAAATTAGATGATGGGATCTATCAGATGGAATATCTAAAGATTAAAGACATGTTTGAATATGGTTAAAAAAACAGAAAGGTTTTGGATATAAATGAATTTTAGTTTAAGAGGGATGAACCCCTCAAGTAACATAGTATTTTTTTTTTATGATATGAGAAATATAAAAATGTTGGGATATTTATATGAGGTAAATGTTTTAGATATTTAAGTGTAATTGATTTTGAGAAAATTTCAATTGATAAGAATGTTTTGAATAGATTTAAAAGATTAGATAATTGGATTTATTAGATGGAATATTTAAAGATTAAACATTTGAATATGGTTAAAAAGAATAGAAATTTTTTTAGATATAAATGTATTCTAGCTTAAGAGGGACATGTTTCTCAAGTAGTATACTATTTCTTTCTTTTTTTCTTCTCTTTTTTGTTTTTGTTTTAAGATATGAGAAATGTAAAATTGTTGGGATGGCTTGTATGATGAAAAAGATTTAAATACTTAAGTACAATTAACTCTGAGAAAATCTTAACTGATAAGAATGTTTTGAACATTGTGGGGAAAACAAATCTAAATAAGAACTTTGAAAACAGGATCTATGACAAGGTGATTAAGATGATCAATTAGAAAAGAAGCATCATATTGATGAGGATGTTACTTGTAGAAATACTAAAAAAAAGTTTATATTCAATTATCTATCAAAATACTAAGAAATGTATTAATTTAAGGTTGATAAAAGAGATTATTTTTGGAAGAAGAGAAAATCAAGGAAAGCTACTATGTGGATTATGGAATTATAGAAATTAATTGTTATTGTTTTTAAATATAAACCCAGACAACACGCTTTACCAAATATTAAGGCGATTATGTTAAAAATTAATAAAATATATTTAAAAAAGAGATAAATTTTAGTTACATGTTCTTTAAACATAGGTTCATACCTGTTTTGGCTTTACATACAAATCCTTTTTTCTCATGACAAGGTAGTAATTTCCAGATTCCATCTGCAGTTGTTAAAACAATACAGCTGTTTCCTTTCCATTGACCCACTTCAGGTTCCTCAGTGTCCCAGTTTGAATACTTAACTGGAGAGCCATCAAGCCATATCACCGTAGCATCTAAGGGCAACATTGGTGATGTCACTAAAAAGTTGGGAGACTCCAGAATCCATGCACGAGACCTCACAATTCTATTTATCATTTTTTCCCTCACTAGATATTTTCTTATATCAAACCTACATCCCTGTATGGATTTGAGGGGAGATATCTGTGAAGAAACTAGTACGTTTGCATCGTAATTTCTTCAAAAATTAAATAGTCCCAGGACTTTGGAAATTAGGCGAGCGTCCTTCTAGCTCTAGTTATCTTTAAGGAAGATTGTGCATCATAACTGCAAGCTACTTCTCATCATACAGTATTATCTAGAAGTAATCATTAAATGTTTATGAAAATGCAATTTTCATGGGAGCTGTCCATCTATTTTCTCTTTTTACGACATGAAATTATAGATATTTTGCAAGAGTCTTTTAGAGGAAGTAGACTGCAAAGTAAACAATGAAGAACTAATGCATTCATTTTAGGTTCAAATTAATTTTTACTTCAGAAGTAATGCTATTCCTTTCTATTCCTTCAAAATACTTCTGTGTGTCATCCCTTAAACCTTTATGCAGAAGGCAATAGCCTGTAAATATCTAAATGGATTTCTAAGTATGCATCTTCGTGTCTTATATTAAATAACTTTAAAAAACCTCAGAGCTCCCTTGCGAAACAGATGAATTTGGAAAATATTTTCACTCTATGTTCAAACATGGGATATATAGACAAGGTGCTAAGACAGCCAGTATGGGATAATGATTAAAGTGCTGGGCCAAAAGTAGAGAGATCCAAGTGCTAGTTAGCTAAGAGAATGGTGGTTCACTCTCTCTCTCTCAGCCCAAGATACTTAGCAGAGTTGTAACGTAGGGGAAATAAGAGGAGGGAGCATTCTGCACATATAAATTTAATAAAGTATGGAGACTAGTTTATTGCACACATGCCTCCAAACTTCATTAGAAGTGAAGGCATGTCAAAGTTCGAGAGGAGAGAAAAAAGAGTAGAGATGGCTAAATAAAACTGGCTTCTGTTCCACAGAATTAATATGAAAGTGGTCATAGCAATAGCAATAGCACTTAGATTTAT
This sequence comes from Protobothrops mucrosquamatus, assembly GCF_001527695.2. NCBI lineage: Eukaryota > Metazoa > Chordata > Lepidosauria > Squamata > Viperidae > Protobothrops > Protobothrops mucrosquamatus. The sequence goes on from NW_015401555.1 coordinate 12,892, forward strand.
ATACCACTTTACAGCCCTCCCTATGTGGTTTACAGAGTCAGCATATTACTCCCAACCAGTGTTTTTTTTGTAAAAAAAAAAAAAGGTGCCGGAACTCACACATGTCATACAACCCGCCTTGCCTACCCTACAAGGTTCCATCCAAAAAAGGTGCCGGAACTCCGTTCTGGATGTTTTATGACAAAACAAGCCCTGCTCCCAACAATTTGGGTCCTCATTTTACCATCCTTGGAAGGATTGAAGGCTGATGTGCAAACAAAATACTTAGCTCATTACAAAACTGAAAATGCAATAAGAATAAAGTAAAATAGTTATCATTAGCACGTTGTGTTAATTGATGGCCCAGCTTATTTTAACTACCAAAGAAATTGCAAGTATATGCTCTGTGCTGAAATCTCAAATAGTTGGATGTGACTTAATTCTTTCCCAGCTTCTGTTCACTTACTATCCATAAGGAAGTGAGTATTCAACCAAATCATTTCAACCACAGAGCCAAAAGAATGCAGTTCTTCTAAAATAAAAATATTTTCATCTCTGCCTTTGATTGTTAGAAGATTAGAATCTGAAAATGAACAAATGGCAGATTTACTATTAAGCAAATACACTTAGAATATAAAAATAAGCTCATGCAAGATTTTACCTTTAGGTTTACTTAGAATACATCTGGATTACCTAGAAACCCCACCCCCCCTGGTTTGGTGTCCTAATCAGATTTTAAGGAACTTTTGAAACAATAGCAAGGATGGAGCTAACCTGGCTTTGGGTGTGTGTGCGTGTGTGTGTAATACTCCATAAGGCAGACAACTAAATGCAAATTCCCAGGAGATGGGATCCCTACCATTCTTTCTCTGCCAGATTGACCTTGCCTTGCTCAGGCTTTCCCAGGAAGACCTCAAGGTGCGGAACTGGAGCACAATCAGAGAGCCCAACCCCTGCCTTTTTCCTGCCTCCGTGATTGCAGCTATCCCTCAGGTTCAGGCCTAAATTCAAAACCCTTACTGATTTTAAACTAACTTCCCAGATCGGATCTAATAAGTACTTGCTTTCACAAGGTTTTCACCCATGCCTTCCTGCATGTTCCCCAGCTGTTGAGCAGCAGTGGGGAATCATGGGAAAAATTCTCTCATTGGAAAGAAGTGCCTGGGGCCTACCTTGATAATTTTACTTGCATTCCTGTTCTCTAAAGGGGCGGTCCTAGGGTTTGATGAGGGCGTGGCCAGGTTTGAGTTCCGCCACCTTTTCTCCGAGAAAAAAAGCCCTGCTTATAGCCCAAGTCAAGTAACTTTATTATTAGGGTGAAGGGTTCTGGAACAAAGGGAAATTGTTTAGTAGTCTA
>NW_015401556.1:0-4672 GCF_001527695.2 Protobothrops mucrosquamatus
TTAAAACGAAATATTTAAATATGTCCAATTTAAAAGTAATTAAAACCCCCTTTAAAATCCCTCAGGCCAGTCCCGCTAGTTGGAACAGCCACGTCTTGAGGGCGCGGCGGAAGGAAGGGAGATCAGGGATCACCCTGATCTCTGGGGGCAGTTCGTTCCAGAGGGTGGGGGCTCCCACAGAGAAGGCCCTCCCCCTTGGAGTCGCCAGCCGGCACTGTCTGGCTGACGGCACCCTGAGGAGACCCACTCTGTGAGAGCGTACAGGTCGGTGGGGGGTAATCTGTGGCAGGAGGCGGTCTCGAAGGTAACCAGGTCCGATGCCTGGTTAGTGAATTGATTAGGTGAATGCTATGCTAATCTACCTTTGTAAATTGAATGCCAGTCCAGCCTCTTCTAACCTGTTCCAGTAAAATGAAAGACATTTTTGTCTTATGCACAATTGTTATATATATACACGCATAGGGTACTTAAATGAAGGAGGACTGCCACTTCATAGCTCACTGGACCAACTTCTAAACAAAAATAACAAAAAGCTGCTCACATTCCATTGATGTACTACTTCTTCTTCTTCTTCTTCTTCTTATTATTATTATTATTATTATTATTATTATTATTAATAATACTATTGTTGTTATTATTATTTTAAAAAGGGAAATGGAGGCAGTGACCAGAGGGAAGAGAATGTTGCTGCACCACACACATTATTAACCAGTTGGGATGGGATATTTGCCTATCAAGACATGAAGCACAGCAGGAGAACCAGACAGCGCTACTTGACTTGGCACTAGTTGGAAATACTATATTTGATATGTAATGGGATATATGTTGCTTTCTTATTTATATCCACAAGGAGTAGTCAAGATCAGCAAGCTGGTGAGTGGAGGATTGTGAACTAAGCGTGTAATGTTTACATATGTTGGAATGGGGTGGGGGTTTACATCACAATGCTCTGTCTGACATCTTGTTGATTTTGACACACACAAACACCTGCAATTGCCACTGCTTCTGCCTCTGAGAAACAGTCAGTGGTCAATACTTGATCTGGGAAAAACTGGTCATTAAGATTCCAAGAAATAATGAAGCTGGATGATGCACCTCACAAACTTTAATTATATATTCTGTTAAGTTTGTAGCTATGAGAAGTATTCATTTAAGTTCAATTAAAAAAAATACAGAACAAAAGAACAACCACTTTGTGGTTGACCCCAATGTATTCTCTTACAATCCTGTGTACAACTGTACTGCCCCTTACAAAATCTGGACTGGATATTTATAGATCCTGTCAAAATACAAACACTTCAAAAACTTGAACTGGATTTTTAAACCAGTTTAATGTCTTAATTAATACAGATTCCCACTATTTGGTGTTTGAACAGAGGCAATAAATAAAACAATGATTTCTCTGTTTAGGTTTATTATGATTAGCTCATGATCAGAGGAACACCCAGGACATGATCTTAAAATTTAAATCTCCACTGATTTACAAAGCTCGGAGATCCCTATCATAACATATTTGTGAGGGGAAAATGCTCTGGAACTGTGTGGAATCTCTGAATAAACATGTTTTGGAACAAAGTGTTAGACAAGTGATCTGGCAAATGGCTTTGTGCCATTAATTGTTGTATAACCAGGGCATTTCCTATTATTATTTAGGAATGTTAGATCTTTTTGGATTTCTAATTTTAAAAAATGCCCACCCATCTCCACCCAAGATAGAAATCAGAAATCAGTGGAGCTGCTTTTCTCCAAGATAAGAAAATATTCCCTACCTGCGTAGCCCCTTCTCGGCAGTGGAAAGATGAGGCATCACTCTTGCTTTATATACTGAATTGAACATATTTTTTGCAAATTTTACTTTTTTTATTGGTCACATATAGCCAATGTTTAAAGGCAGTGTTTCTCAACCATGGCAACTTTAAGCTGTGTGGACCAGCTCCCAGAATTCCTCAGTCAGTGCTAGCTGGGGATTCTGGGAGTTGAAGTCCACACAGCTTAAAGCTGCCAAAGCTAAGAAACACTGGCATAGAAGACTGCCGGGTCATAGCTTGGCAACTCTCTTTTTCAGATCTGGCCTGTGCTGGACTCTTGGAAGCTTTCCAATTTGCTTGGCTTGGTCAGCAGCAAAGATCTGTGAGACTGTAGGGCGGCCCCATTGTTTGACCACTAACAGGAAGGGGAAGGCTCTTGATCCAAGGCCAGCTTGGACTCGTGTGGAGCAATTTCCCAACCCGACTTTACATTATATTTGGGGAAGTTGGGGAGTGATTGTCTCTTCTTGGGAACTTTTGTGAAGCTAGAGCAGGGCGGAAAAAAAGAAGTGGAGAAATACTTCTGAGGGTTCACTGTACTGAGGGTCTAAATGGGCAACCGTACCCCCATGTGCTTTGAAGCTGTGGAATTATTGCTGATACACAAACCCTAAGTAAATATTTGGTCAGCTGTAACTTCCTGCTGGATGTTCCTGGAAACATAACCTTGTTGGCATATCTATGTGACCATGTTGGGAAGATTGCATGTGGTGGAGAAAGCCATGCAGGTGACAGCTGTCTTGATCCTTGTGTTGCTCTGCACCTCCAGCAAAGGTGAGGATCTTTCTCTCTCCCCCTTCCCCCTCCCCGGTCTGAATTTCCAAAGGGTGCTTCTTTCTTGTTTCAGCAACTCTGCAGAACACAGAAGGTCCTGCTTCTTTGTACTGTAAGTTCTATAGTCAGGATATTTTCCCAGAAGAGTCTTTTTTCCTTTGCTGTTTACCAAGCTTTCTGCCCTGAGATACTTCTGTCCACATATTTATCCTGCCTTTATTATTTTTATAAATAACTCAAGACGCAGAACCTATCTAACACTCTTTCCTCCTCTTATTTTCCCCACAACAACCACCCTGTGAGGTGAGGTGAGCTGAGAGATTAACTAGCCTGAAGATACTCAACTGGCTTTCATGCCTGAGGAAGGACTAGAACTCCAGAGGTTTTTATTCCTGCATAAAGACCAGGCATTTCTACCCTGCTCTGCCAAGGGCTTTCTCCCTCTGCCTTCTTGGTTGAGGTTTCTCACCTCTCTCCAGAACCATTGGTCTTTTACTTGAAACTCTTTTTTGTCACTTCATCCTGACATTGCCTTCATCTCATCCCCAAGATGTATCTGAGAGTAGCTTAAAGTCATCTTTAGTTGTTTCACTATGTTGCCCTTGAAGTAGGCAAGAAGCGTTATTTTCACATGAGTGTGATATAGCAAGCTTCACCCACCTTTTAGTTGATGTACAGTTAGATCCCACCTAGGGGAACAGAGCCAAGGGGCCACCTAGATTAATATGGGTATATCCTCTCTCCTCTGACTCCTTAGTACAGTGATGGCGAACCTTTTAGAGATCGAGTGCCCAAACTGCAACCCAAAACCCACTTATTTATCGCCGGGTGCCAGGTGGGCGTGGCCCACTGGATGGGCATGGCTGTGGTGGTCATGGCAGATTGGGTGGGTGTGGCTAATGTGGGTGTGATCACCTTGATGTTGCTTGTGGGGAGGGACGTCTGTGGGGGCCGGGCAGGATTGGGGGAGATCCAGGGGGTCTCTGGCAGGTGGGGCGGGGGGCAGGAGGCTCATCCTGCGGGGTGAGGCAAGGCAAGGCAGGGTGGGGGTGCCATTGTCACAGGGAAAGGTGAGGCAGGGGCCGGGGTGGCTGCTGCCTGACACCATTGGCCCCTCCACACAGAGGCCAGCAGGTGCATGGGTGCTGGGATGAATCTGGCCATGTGGGACCTCGGCCAATTAGCGGGCGGCTGGTTGAAAAGGGACGGTTGCCATCTCCGGGGCATGGTGCGCGTGCCCACAGAGAGGGCTCTGAGTGCCACTTCTGGCATGCGTGCCATAAGTTCGCCACCACTGCCTTAGTGCATTCTGGCCTTCTCCATTCTGCTTTGTGCAGTGGGAGAATGATGTTCTTTAAAACCAGCCTCAGTCATTCAATATACCCACCAGGCCCCTGAGCTAATAACCAACTCAGAAGTCTGGATCTTCCTGAATAATATCTGACCAGCAATGGCTGCACAGTGAAGTGGAAAAGAGTTAGTTCACTTTCTCCTGCATCACAGTACAGCTTTCTTTCTAGTGATAAGCGCTGTTGGGCTTCTTTAGTATACTGTATAGATTTAGCAGTGTTCTGAACTAGCACAAAACGTGCGTCCAAAAGATGGACAGCTGAGATTTGGCAAAAGTGATACCTAAAGTCTATGTCTACTTGAGTGCACCCACCAAAAAAACACTTGTGGCAAACCAGACATTCCTTGGCAGATGGCTGTCAAAACTTCCCTCCTCCCCCAGCCTTAACTCCATCACCCACCAATGTACGGAGAGTGATTGGGAATTGAAATCCAGACATCTTAAAGTCTCCAAGATTGAGAACACAGGTCTAGTGTTTAAGATGCTGGAACAGGAGGAAGAAAACTTGAGTTCTTGTCCTACGTTAGGCAGAGAACCAGTTGGACCAGTCATTATTTCTCAGCCGTAGGAAGAAACCAATGGCAAACCACTTCCAAAAGTGTTGCCTAGAAAATTGCATGGCCATGTCCTTTTAGATGCCAGAAGTCAAGATTGACTCAAAGAAAAAAAATAAGTTTATTGTAGACTCTGGGACTGGTAGATAGCATTTTAAGAAAGAAGCCACACAGAAGATATCTTT
>NW_015401557.1:0-4670 GCF_001527695.2 Protobothrops mucrosquamatus
TTGGCATTTTTGTCTACCTCTCAAGAGACCTAAAACATGATGGAGAGATGACATCAGCAGGTATTATGGGCCTCACTGGCAAAGGAAAGCTCAAGACTGTATCGGTTGGAAACATGCAGAAGAAGCCTTCATCCTGCAGTGGTTAGACAATGGCTAAGATGATGATGATGATGATGATGATGACGACGACGATGATGATGATGATAGCTACCTATAGGGTCCTTCCCAATGACTTGGGATAGGCAGATGTGGATGCTTGATGGTATTAAAGTTATTGTTGCAGGATGTAAGCTGTTCCTAGTAAAGCTGCCTTTTGCAGTTGGCTGATGGCAAATTTGTCATTGCCAATGGGGTTCAAGTGGTGCTCAAGTTGTTTTAAGATTGCACCCAAGGTGCCTATTGGCACTACCTTTGCTTTCTTCTGCCACAGTCTATTCTATTTCTATTTGCAAGCCTTTGTATTTTGTTATCTTCTCCAGTTCTTTCTCATCTGTACTGCTGTCTCCAGGTACTGCCACATCCACTAGTCAGACTTCTTTGTCTTTCTTATCTACAATTGTTACGCTTGAGTGTTTTATGGCACATGCCTGTCTGTTTGAAGTCTAAAGCCCCAGAGCACTATTATTAAAATGTATATTATTGTTTTATTTATAATTATTGATACTGTTTACAAGCAGCAGGTGCATACTGAAAGATTTGTATGCTGATAGATGGGTTATCAGAAATCATAGCAATAATTACATATTTTGTTTACCCAAAAATCATTTCCTTATAAAATCATTCAATAATTTTTTGTCACTGTGCAACCATACTAGATATCTTCCTGATATAAAGAAAATCCAGGGAATGAGGTCTTTCACAATCACTTCCTTTGGCATTTATTATAAATCTGGGAAGCAAGAAGGCTATAGAGCACTGGAGAGAATAGAGAACAATAGAAGACTCATTCTCTCATGTACATATTTTCTCACACTCACATATCTGTTGACCACTTTACAGCAATAGCAATAGCACTTAGACTTATATACGGTGCTACTTCACAGTGCTTTACAGCCCTCTCTAAGCAGTTTACAGAGTCAGCCTATTGCTCCCAGCAATCTGGGTCCTCATTTTACTGACCTCGGAAGGATGGAAGGCTGAGTCAACCTTGAGTCCCATCAGGATTGAACTCAGGAGAGTAGAGTTAGTCTGCAACACTGCACAGGGCTCTTTATAACTTAAACATTCACATCCCATCTCTGGGAGAATTCCAGGAAAACTGGCAAGATTTCAGAAGACTGGAGAAAAGCAAATGTCCTGATCTTCAAAAAAAAAAAAAAGGAAAGGGATGTGAAGAACTGCCTACCTGTCAAATTGATATCTACACTGGGAAAAGTTTTTATAGAGATTATTAAACAGTGTGTTTGTGAGCATTTATATAGGCATTCTACAATTACAGGAGTCACATGGATTTGTCACAAGCAAATCATGCCAGATTAACTTTAGCTTTTTCTTGATAGAGCTACTGGCTTAGTACTGTAGATCAGGGTAATGCCACATGCCTACGTCAGAGACTCTAATGTTATTATTGTAAATGGACTCACAGTTGACAGAATGATTGCATCCAAAGAATGTTTATTAGTGGTTCTATTTCATCTTGAAGGGGATTTTCAGGTGGAGCACCACAGGAATCTGTGCTGGGTACTGTTCATCTTTTTTATCATTGTCTTGGATGAAAGAGTTGGGGAACAATAACACAAAAGTGGTGAAGGGAGGTTTGAAAAGAGAGAAGATTCGGAAAGATTTAAATGAGCTTCAGAGTGGCCTGAAATGAATAGGATGGAATTGATTGGGAATAAAAGTAAAGTTCTGGGGAGAAAAGGAAAGGCACGAGTATGATACAGAGAAGTTTTAGTTTTGAAGTATTACAGTATGTTTGCAAAGAATCTGGGTGCTCATGTCAATCACAGATGAAACATGAGCCAGCAGGATGATGCAGCTGCTAAAAGGGCAATGCTGCTTGAGTTGTATTTACAGAAGCGCACAGTCCAAATTATGAGAAGCAAATGTTCTACTCAACTCTGCCCTATCTGTCATCACATACAGTAGAATACTATGTTCTGTCACAAGAACCAGAAAGTGGCCAGCAAATAGCCCTCGCCTACTTCACATATCTGGCTTGATGGGCTCCAGGGGAGGGGTTTCGGCAGGTAGTGGGGTGCTCTCCTCACAGCGCTGAGAGGCTGAGCCAGGCAGTGCAAATCCAAAAAGAAGTGCGCCGCCGCTCAGCCCCCAGTCTGCCCAATTTCAGCAGGCAGCAAGGTGCGAAGCTGACTCAGCCTCTCGGTGCTGTGAGGAGAGTGCCCCGCTGCCTGCCGAAACCAGGCAGGCTGGGGGCTGGGCGGCATTGCGCAGGTAACATCGACTCTCAAGTTGCTTATGGCATCCCCTCCCCCAAAGCCCACCAAGCCAGATATGTGAAGTAGGTGAGGGCCATGTGCTGGCCACTTCCAGTGGACCATGCCTTGGCTCTTGCCCCAGTCCCACCCCCTTCTGCCAGAGACCCTCAGATCTGTCCCACTCCTGCCCAGGCCCCCACAGGCACCCTTGATGTGAACGATGAAGAGCTGGCCACGCCCACCTAGTAGGCCACACCCACTCCAGCCATGCCCACCCAGTAGGCCACGCCCACCCTGGCCACGCCTACCCCCCAGGACAACCACAATGCTAATGCGACCCTCAATGAAATTGAGTTTCACACCCCTGCTCTATTGTATCAGAGGGTAATCATTATGTTAAACTACAAGGAAGGAGGTTCAGCCTACATATCAGGAGGAACTTCCTAATTGTATAAGCTACTAGCCAAGACCAAAAGGCTGCCACGTGAAATGATGAGTTGTTTTTCACTTCAATTCTTCAAAGGCTAAATGGTCATCTGTCAAAGATATCTAGAATGCTCTGCCTTGAGGAGCTGGTTAAAATAAATGACCCTTAAGCGCCCAGCTTTATATTTTTTATGATTTCACTTCATTTCTCTTTCCTTTAAAACATCAAATGCTTTATTTTCCATCAAGCTGAATTAGGACTACTACTCCAATGAGAAACAAACTTCAAAAAATAATCTAATGTCCAGAACAAAAAAAGTGAACATTTCTGAAGCCATCTCATAAGTTTCACCAAGCTTATTTACCCTGCATATAGATATGCTGATTTCTTTGAAAACTGATGCATTTTTGCAGATCTATAATGACCTGTGATAGCTACCAATCATCTTTAAAATGTTATGATTAGATGCATGAATAAACAAAACTCTCTCCTGAATTGGTATCCACTTCACAACCTTCCACATGCCAAGGTCTTTAGCAAGAAAAAGAAATCTAACAGAAAGGGAAACAAAGAAAATAAAAAGAAACCTCATTATATGAAAGACATATAGAGTTAAATAGTACCTGGAACTTGACTAGCTCTGTAGAAATATATCTGATTTTTTTTTAAAAAAAAGGTCTGGATCTCTAAACCATCTCTGTTCACCAGATGGAACTCAGCTCTGTATTAGCAGGCATATTTTCTAATGTTAGCAAAAGTTAGCTAACCTGCATCCAAAATCAGTAAGTCTGCATTCAAAGATCTTCATCAAATCTCATTTGTAAATACCATGTTGGTACAGAATTGCTAATTCTTTTCCAGCACTTTCACCCTTTTATGTTTGTTTGTTTGTTTGTTTGGGCATCATTCTCTACACTACCCCTAAGCTACGTTATACATGAAAACTTACTTTAAAATAAAATAACCCAATTAGGTTTTGAATATTTCAGAAGCAAACAGGCAATTTCCTATAAGGGACTCTTCCAAGAAGCTCATTCAGCTCCAGTAAACCATAAGTGAACCCTTCCCCTACCTTGAACTTGCAATGTCTGCTATTGTAAAATGCTTACAAATATTGATCTTATTCAAAGGTGATGGGAAGAATAGTGCTAGGGTAACAATTACCATATCACAAATGGGCAGGTGGGTGCTGCATAGTCCACAGAAACTAGAATGCTAAGAATATCAAGGAGTAAAACTCAGTGCTACAAAAAATTCTAGGTTCAAATTGTAGCACCTCCATGTAGACCTGAAAAAACTGTGGCCAAAAATCTTGGTCAGCTTCTGGAAGTCTGTGTCAACAATGCTAGACCATCTGAATCAAGAATATGAACTGGTATAATGATGCTTCTTACACTCCAGTGCTACCACTCACTAGCATTGTGCCTATAGACTGTGGGGGTCATAGCCTGCCAAGCTGTTTCTGCCATATTGGAACTCTCTTCCCTAGTTAATGCTAGAAATTGGTCAACTGCTAACAAAGTAAACTGCCAGACATTCCTTGGCATCAGCTGCAACTCCTGCCTTGCTCTTGTCTAACTCTCGGAAAATTCATCTTCTCATTTTTCAGAGGTGTGAACGCTGCCATTATACTATATTTATTTATTATGCACTGTCTTAAATGAATAAACTTCCTGACAGTTAGAACAATTAACCAGTGGAACAACCTGCCTCCAGAAGTGGTGAATGCTCCAACACTGGAAGTTTTTAAGAAGAGACTGGACAGCCATTTGTCTGAAATGGTATAGGGTTTCCTGTCTGAGCAGGGGGTTGGACTAGATGACCTCCAAGGTCCCTTCCAACTTTATTATTATTATTATTATTAT
>NW_015401558.1:0-4669 GCF_001527695.2 Protobothrops mucrosquamatus
GTAAGGTGCCGCCTAGAGTCTCCTGTCTTCACCAGTGTAGATTTCAGATCTACTGCGATATTACTGTTGTAAGCTGCTCTTGTATATATTCAAATACAGTGAATAGAATTACATGCACCACAGAGAGAAACATTCAATTCATATAAATGCAACAATAAATAATGAACGGGAGCATTTAAAATAATCCATGCAAATAGTCTATGCAGTTTTTAATTCTGAGCATTTTGTATTTCTTAAAAGCATTCCCAGACTACTAGTTTGTCTTTTCTCCTTAACCCCATGCTTGTTTGGAAATCCCCTGCTGTTAGGAACTCCCCATTTTAAATTCAGCACTGATTTAGTCACCCCTACATGAAAAGGCTAGAGTTGAGCTCAAATAATTAACACATGGTCACTGCTTTAAGTAGCATTGCAGTAATAGAGCATTTCTGGTCTATGTCATTTGTGTTGGAAACCTCAGTTTGGTTATTCCAGTTTTGTTCTCAGCACCGTCCCAGTCAGTCCCTGTGTCCAGATCAGAGCAAGCACACATCTCACTCGGTATAGCTGGCAAAAACATTGCTTGCTGTTGATTTATTGAACATCAAATATTAAAAAGTGTTAACTGACAAAATGGAATGCAAGGCAGGCAAAAGTGGGGAGCAAAGGATACGAACAGGCACAAATCTAATTATATCTCTATATAAAAAAAAAGGCAGAATTTTACAGACCCATTGGAAACTGGTGAGTAATGAACATGGATAGTTGCAGAGGGAATGGCTTTTGGTTATTCCATCCTTAACCCTTCTGTATACATAAAAGTAATAGAATAGAAATGGCACTAGCTACTTTCTTACTTTTTCTGCAACATTAAAGAAAATGTATGGGCATAAATGCCCTTATATATCCCTCTGTACATGTTTCTGTGAACCATTTGATGTGAAAGTGCTATATTTATTTAGCAATTCTATTATTTTTCAAATACTGTACATATATACATTATGGCTCTGGCTTTAAATTGACTTGAGCCTCCACATGTAATAACATTTCAGTGTTTAAAAAATATTATCATACAGAAAAAATTTTGAGAAATTAATAGGTTAGGGAAAGTCAGATTTGAATCTGACAGGATGGCAGCCAGTGGTTCCCAAGCTAAGAGAAATATAATTTAAATGGTCACTTTTTGTATATATTTAAATAAACTAGCAAAAACTTCACAAATCATGGTTGCATAACTGTGGAACACTACAACAAGTCATAAGACTGACCCACTTAACATGTGTTCACATGACTGAGAGGAGCGACGTGACCATTTTCATCAGCTGAGGTTGCTTTATGGGCCATAAAGTACCTATTCTGTGGCCACTGCAACTTTGGTGATAAAACAGCCATTTATTAAGTGAGGTCTACCTGTATTCTGTCTAAGTTGTATTCAAGTTTTTTTTGTATGTTATTTCAAAATAGAGGGTCTAGAGTAGTCTTTCTCAATCTTTTTACTCTGAAAGAATACTTGAATTAATTTACAGGCTTTAGGGAATCCCTGCATAAAATTAGCAAAAACATAAATAAAATAAAATTTCACAATACAGTTAATTCCTATACTATACAAGCCACATTTTACAACAATTACAACAACAGCAAAGCTGTAGACAATCAACTGAGTCATGGCACGTAAAAATTCCTATCACTGCAAAGCTAACAATGTGTGGCAGGTAAAATTAAAAAATAAAGGTGTTTTTTTTTTCAGTCATGGTCTCTTAGGGATCCCCAGTAGAGAAAGGCTGTGATAGAGAAATTAGGTTTAGTGATGAACTGTGACATAAAGCTTAACAAGGAAATTGAAAGTAAAAGTTTGTATATATTTGTGCATATCTGAACAAATAGACTGTTCAGTGGTACTTGCTTCTCTTAAATAAGTGTAAGATTAAAATCTAAGCCCTTAAAAATTTAGGACAGTTGCCCAGGTGCCGTTGCCTCAGTTTGGAGCACATGGTTGTTAATAATATTGGACCATGGGCAATTACATTTTTATAACAGTATGATTTTGGAAATCAAGTTGTATATTATATTACCCTTAATTATTAAACAAATTGTGTTTGAACATTCCAAGTGAACATGATTATATTGGAATTATGTTTATATCAATCCCTATAATAATAAAACTATGTTTGGTGCCATTGCTTAACACTGCTCAGCAAACACAATACAGTAGTACAGGGGTCTTCAAACTTGGCCCTTTTATGACTTGTGGACTTCAACTCCCAGAATTCCTCAGCCAGGCACACTGGCTGAGGAATTCTGGAAGTTGAAGTCCACAAGTCATAAAAGGGCCAAGTTTGAAGACCCCTGCAGTAGTACATCGGTACTCATCATTAATCAGTTCTAGGAGATGCGATGAGTACGAAAAATGATGAGTACCAAACAATTTTTTTCCATAAGCAATAATGGAATAAGTCATGAGGCAGCTGACACTGACAAGTTCTAGCTTGTGCACTGAGTACCAAACGACGAGTACCGAAACAAAATTTTCGTGTCAAAATGTGTTGAGTATCAAATTCAATGAGTTTCAAAGCAGCTGAATACCAAGATACCGCTGTAGTATTAATTCAGCACTATGACAAACCTTGTACTCTTCCTGATAAATAATAGTTGGTCCTGGACTTGATAATGCAATTATAAGATTTATTCCTCTTACATAAATGTAGCATGTATAAGTTTTTGTACATGTAGTTTATCTTATTTTAGTAAGAAAAGCATACTAAAGTAAGATAAATATTGATTTAAATATTGATTACAATCCACTCTAAATTCAGTAGGTTTCAACATAGAAGTTATAATATCATTTACTGTATTTACCTGAAAAAAAATTCTAGTTCTAATGATTTATATCTAAAATGGGAGGAATCAACTATTATTCTAACTTAATAGATTAGTGGGTTTTTCCTCCTAATTTTCCAAAGATGACACTTTCATTCAAAATTGTCTTCTTTTCAGTCATTTCTATCCACTGAAGTTATTAGTTCAACTGTGATTCAACCCTTAATTATTTGTGGTTATAAAGCGTTCTGCATGCTTCCTTTAATTAGAGATAATTGAATCACATTACATTATTATTGCTGTCGGTTTCTATATGCTTAGGCAATTTAAAATTATGTAGAAAAGCATTTGATTGCAAATTTATATTAAAAAATAGCAGTCAAAAACACATCCAATAGGGGCCGAAGGTCTCTCAATATTTGTTGAATATTGTGACTTTACGATGTACACAATTTAGTTGTTGGCTGGTAGAAGAAACGAGGTAGGCAAAGCATCCACAGCAGGGCTTCTGGAATTTTTCCCAAATCCTTTGCCAGTGGAAGAATCAAAGTGTGGTATATCTTTTTATTAATCCATGTGTATCTGTGAAAGTCTCTTCAAAGGAGATAGATATGTGTTGCCTCTGTGTGTGTATTTTTGTGTGTGAAGGTATAATCATGGTATGGGTGGTAAGCACAAGGCAGGCTGACAGTGCTCTAGTCTGGAGGTAGGGGTTTAGAATGAAATAGTTGTTAATATCCCAAGTCACTGTTAACAGCAGGGAGAATTTTTCTGGATTTTTTGTTGTTGTTGTTGTTGGCAGCCCTCAATTGCATCCAGCCCCTTTTCAAACTTTTGTTGGCTTCTCCAGCCCTACTAAATTTGGTCCTCTTCTGTTTTGTGTTTGGAGATTTATGCTGACGGACATAAGGAGTCCTAAGCCCTTTACATAATTTCTTTCAAAGAGAATGAAAAGGAGCAATAAGCATTACAAGGATTGTTATTCTAAAATCTCTCACAGGAACATACAGTCTATCAAGAACTGGAGAGTATCAATATACTACTAAAACTCATATACCTATTTATAACCTTCAGCTTGGCGAAATTGGAAGATATACTGAAGCAGTATTGAATCAATGTAAGCCAAATGAACTAACTTACAGAATGCCAGGTCTCAGGACTCCCATTGAGTATGAAATTTGGGGAAAGTGTGGTTTCTGCACCTTCCAATTGCACTTCCCAGAAACCCGTTAATTGCATGATACAAGAGAAAATGGGAGGACCATATTCCCTGCCCTCTTTCCTGCTTCTTTCTGGCCTCTGTAGCCAATTCACTGGCCATAAGGCAAAAAAGACAAGGCTGAAATTTGACATCTCTTTAACAGTGATTGGAAGTGTGGGAAGGATGAGGGAGAGACTCAGATGCCTGCTGATGGGTAACCCTGGCTGGGGGGCACTGGTACTTGACAGCAGTGCCTCTTCTTGCCTTGTGGGAGAGAGTCCTTGGGGACATGGTAGGATGGGGAGCAAAGGTACAAGTTCCCTCATGGTCTGCAACTCCCTTTCTTCTCCTTCCTCCCAGCAAAATGGCAGGCAGTTCCACAGCTCAGTCAAGGAGGAGTAGGGGTGATTTCTGCCACTCCCTGCCAACTTCCCACAGTAACTTCAATGGGAAAACCAACAGGAAGTGGCTTCAAATCCCCCTGGTTGTTTTTGTCTGTCTGTTTGTTTGTTTTTGCCCAGGTGTGATCATTCTGTTTCTCTGTTTATGTAAGGAAATAATTTTGAAAGGATGACTCAGTGGAACACAAGTTGTTTAATATTTTGTAAACAAAAATTTAAAAACCTCTCCCTATGTGAATGACACTTCACAAGAATAGAATAGTAGAAAGAA
>NW_015401559.1:0-4666 GCF_001527695.2 Protobothrops mucrosquamatus
TATTATCTAGTGCCATAGAGAATCTGGCAGTAAAACTGCAAGTTGCAGTCATGGGATGTCTAGCTTAATGACAGCATCACTTAGTGATGGAGTTGCCAATCCCAATTATGCCATTAAGCAAGAACTACCTGCATTATAGACGTGCAGATCTTTAGGTATTTTTCCTACCCTGCCCATGTTTTCCACTTTATTGAAAAGCTTTTGGGTAGTTCTCTATCTGAGGATATTTTTGCCTAGAAAGACCCATAAGAAGAGAGTATGGGTTATGTAATTGCCTATCCACAGAGAACGTTATTTAGGTGCAGTAATGAGGAATATTCTAAATTATTGTATTTATTTTTAAATTGGCATGTTATATTATTCCAATTTATGTTTTGTACTGGGATGTCATTTTTGGTGACACATTTCCTTCTTTTTTAAACTATTATCAATTGTCTAAAATAGAGCACATTTTTAAGTTTCTTTTATATTCTAGTTGTATGATAGTGCTGTGGAGATGGGATGATTAAGGTCTTCCTTTGGAAATTTGCTGCTTTTGGTCCTTGCCTCTGCTCCTGTTTTCAAGATGCAAATTCAGAGGGTTGTTTTTTTTCTTCCCAGTGTTACCAAGCCTATTATAGCCAGTGGATAACTAGCACTGAGATCCTGCCAGTCTTAATGTCTACATTCTATTTGCAAGGCAGTCACTTTTTTAATATATATATATTAAAACCTTCGGTTTTTAGAATTTTAAACAATATATATACATACATACATACATACATACATACATACATACATACATACATACATACATATATATATATATATATATATATATATATATATATAAACTCTTTTATGATTTTTAAAATTTTATCCCAAATTTTATCCCATCAAAAATATCCATTAAGATTTCTACCCTGGAAAGTAAAGCATGTCACAGTTCTGATGTTAGATGAGCAGGTTAGGGGAGATGAAAAGGTCGCCTTAGCCCAAAAATGACTGGTGTGACTGTTCTGGTCTTTCCTGGAGGAAGACATTCTGGTGAGGGGAGCATCTGCTTTTGCCACCTCCCATCCTGATTACTGTAAAATGCTGTAGATGGAGCTTCCTTTGAAGACTATCCAGACGCTGGGCTCAGTGCAACATGAAGTAGCATGGTGAATGAGAGTCACTAGTTTCACATTCCTCCAGTGCTGTGGTGTTACTTGGTACAATCCAAAGAGCAGTTTTAACACAGCAAGCTGTCAATGGCTTTATACCAAGGTGCTCACAAAGTGTTCTGTTTCAAATAAACCTTGTCTGTTTGGGAATGATGAGGAATTAAAAGAGATGAGCCCATCAATCAATGCATTTCTGAAGTACCCTAACGTTTTGGAACAGTCTCCCCTCAGAGGATCATAAAGTGACCTCCCTTGCAATTATTTATGAAGGTGATAAAAATGGAGTTCTCCAAGAGGGATTTCAATGGCTAGATCTTTTTTTCTTGGATATATCTACATCAGTGAGATTCTGGATAATTTTAGATTGCTGTGTACTGTAGTTTTTACTCTATTTTATGCTGTATACTGCCAGAAATATATTGGGATGAAGTGGTATAAAAATAAATAAATAAATAAATACTTATACTAACTTCTCAGAGTAGCAACTGTATTAGTGCCAAGAGAAGGCTGATAATAATGGCAACAGAGCAATTTTCATTTGGGCCGGTAAAAGAGAAGCCTTGACTGGATTTGCAATCATAAGCAGTAAATATGGAGGGCTAGTGCTGGGGATACTGCAAACTCAGCTCCTGACAGTGGGGTTGCTTTGAAATCAAGTATTATGGTTGGAAATCCTGGGTTCTCTGCCATGCTTTATTTTTAAATCAATAAATATGAGATTTTACAAAAACAAAATAAAAGCCTGTATTACTTTGCTTTCAAAATAAATTTCACTGGCCTGAAAGTAATCTATTGATTTGGAAGTTCACAAATAATAAACACTGAAGTTGACAAAGCAGTAGTATATGAACACCTTGACCAATCTATGCAGGAAAAGCAGCAGTATGAAGTTTGTCAATGATATGGATTCTTAAAATGTGTGTGTGTGTGTGAGTGTGTGTGTGTGCGTACCCACATGTCTGTGTCTCTGTGTATGTGAATATATGTATGGAGAGGGGAAGTGGATGCCCTTTGACCGTTACCTCTCCCCAGCACTTACAAATTATGGTGAGAGCATATTCTGCATTTCATTTAGTCTATATGGACCTATCAACGTATTCCTCATTGGGGTATAAACGAGCCAATGAAAATAAAAAGGTCTTCAGTGAGTGATCACACATACCATCAAAGACAGCAAGAGGCCCCTATGGGAATATGAAAAGGCTATGGAAGCATATGTGGGTCATTCATCATCAGAGTAAATGTTTCCTGTATTAGATCAGCACCTTAGGGAAAGAAGACCATGGAGGAAGGGCCAAACTTTAAATGGATCTTCTGAGTGTACTGCTGTCTTTTCTAACAGAGATATATATATATAAAGGCATGTTTAGGTACAAATAGGGCTTCTTTATCTAAGCGAAGGATGAGGTCAGTGCACAGACATGGGCTAGAAACCAGAATACCATGAGTTCCAGTCCTGTCTTAGCCATGAAAGCCAGCTGGGTGACCTTGGGCTAGTCACTGTCTCTCAGCCCAACTCACATCGCAGGAGGAGGAAGGTGGATATGTTTGCAGCCTTTGTAAAAATAATAAAGGTGGGATATAAATACATAATACATACATAATAAGGCTACTATGGAAAGGAAGAACAGTTTATCTAGCCATGTGGATTACTTTGCAGTTCCTGGGTTACAATGCAGGTCAGAATTACAAAATAGTTCTTGGCCCCATGTAGCATGCAGAAATACTTAGGAAGCATAATCAAGATGTCCATCTATTTCCCACGGGTATCGTGACACAATGACACGTAAGAGTAGAATAACAGTCAGAAGAGAGCCCCGTCCAAGTTCAGTCAGAAGAGGAGTAAAACAAATTTACAGAGACTTAGAATAAGAATTCAATTATTTATGACATAAACCACTCATAAGATACATACATATGCATATGCATATGCATATGCATATGCATATGCATATACATATACATATACATATACATATACATATACGATTCCATAGTTGAGTGGCAGAGAAGGGAAGGGATGATATTTGCAGGATGATTTACAATTCAAAAATTACTATGAATGAATAGACTTTTGGTTCAGTTCATCTGAATATGAGGATTGCTACATTATGGAAAGCTTTTATGAGACAATAAAATAGTTTTCAGCTTTTATTTTTTAAAAAATCAGGTGTCAGGTAAGATTTTTTTTTCTGAATAAGAAGTTTTATTGAAAGACATGCTGGGTTCCACAAGTTTAAACTTCTCTTTTGAAGTCTACTGTAATCCTGGGTTTATAATTTTGCTCTTTTTTATGAGATTATTTCAATGAATTCAACCTATATGATATTCTTTGTATGTTCTAATCTACTATCATTATTGCCTATTAAATATTAATATACAGAAACTATATATTTATATATGAAACAAAAAGAAGTATTTATCTACAACAGTGTTAGGTAAGCTATGGCTTGTTGGAAGTGTGCAGCCCCAGAATCTCAAAACATTGGTTGCAATACCTCCTCAAATGGTGGCAAATTAATAAAAAAAACATTTTTTTCTCCACTGACTATCTGATAGGCTTAATGTGCCCATAAAGTAAACAAAAGAGAAAAAATGAGATGAAAATATTACCTCATCACTCTCCCCAATGACATTGGTTATCACTGCCTTCCTGCCTTTTTGGCTGTCAAAGAAAAGATTAAATAAAATTGACTTCTGACAGAAAAAAAAAAGAAGTTTTGTTGTGTTAACCAATAAAAGAGTTTTCTGATTTTGGATGTTTTAAAAAAAACCCCACACAACCAGGTTTTTGGTTTTTTTGAACCATTAAAAATGATAGGCTTATCTTCATTTAGGTGACATCCCTCTATTACACATGAGTCTTGCTAAGTCTTCTGGTGTTATCAGAATACTTCATTTATATCCTGTTACAGTGTTCTTATTCTATTTTATCATTTTATCATCCTCACAATTTTATTCTAAAATACTAAAAATGTATTAATACGATTGTTTGTTTAAATAATATTTTTTCGTCATAAATGTCATAATGAATTATTTTGTCATTTTTGAAAGCCCAGACCTGGTTTTCTATGAAGGGGGACATCCTTGAGATTTGGGGTCCCTCTAATAAAAGTGATGATTTATTATTTTTGGATGTTTTTCCTCATTGCGATCAATTGACTCATACTTTTTATTATATTATTAATCTTTATTATATCACATTATATTTTAATTGTTATTGAATTGGAGTCTACATTGCTTAGAGTTGGTTTTATAAATGAAGTAGCATATAAGTCTGAAAAATAAATGAACAAAGTTGCATATATTTTTTAATAGTACGAAGGAGGCTGCCTAAATAGGACTGAGATTATGGCCACCAAAGGTATCACTGTTGAAATTTTACAAGATGCTAATCTATTAAAATAGAAATTGATTGATTAATTGCTTAAGAGCATGGCAGTTTATTGATTTAAATGTCTTTAATCAGCTGGCAGCCCTATCTGTAACCTAATCTAACTTTGGAAGATGTTGATTGGATG
>NW_015401560.1:0-4662 GCF_001527695.2 Protobothrops mucrosquamatus
CCAGCGGAAGTGCAAGTCCTCCATGGCATCATGCGCTAATCAATGGTTTTGCCCTGTGTCCCAAGTGAACATAGTGCAGACAATCGCACTCTGCAACCAAATGGCACAAAACACTACAGTTTAAAAAAAAAAAAATCTTACCTTCCCAAATTAATCTAAAAATGTATTTTACTAGAGATCTATTTTAGGGCTCCCCCCCCCCGAATTAATTTATTTTGATTCATAGAGATAAAACCTTCATTTTATTTTATTTTTTTTGCTAAACCACTATGTTGTTTATTTCAGCTTGCCTACGATGCCGGAAACTGTAGGGCCTGATAGTTTTGTGTGAAGTTGTTAAAATATTTTTTTATAATGTGGCAAGAATAAGGAGGCTTGGGTAGGTGATAGGTTGACTAGCCAATGTGAACACACTCACCTTTGATCATCATAGTTTGGAGGAAGTAGAATATATACAAGTAGTCCTCAACTTACAGTTCATTTAGTGACCGCTCAAAGTTACGGCACTGAAAAAAAGTGATTTACAACCATTTTTCAAACTTATGACCATTGCAGCATCTCCATGGTCACATGATTTACATTCAGATGCTTGATAAATGGTTCATATTTATGACGGCTGCAGTGTCCCGGGGTCACGTGATCATGTTTTGTGACGTTCTGACAAGCAAAGTCAACGGGGAAGCCAGGGTCACTTGACAACCGGGTTACTGATTTAACATCTGCAATGATTCACTTGATAAGCCGCCTGGGAAAGCCACAGGAAATCATCCAAACAATTAAAAAACGAAAGTTAGAACATTTCAGACATGTGATGCGACACCCAGAAAAATACGGCATACTCCATTTAATCCTCCAGGGAAACAGGGGTAGGCAACCTTGGCTCTTTTATGACTCGTGGACTTCAACTCCCAGAATTCCTGAGCCAGCCATGGGAGTTAAAGTCCACGAGTCATAAAAGAGCCAAGGTTGTCTACCCCTGTTCCAGGGTAAGATTGAGGGCAAACGAGGTCCAGGTAGAAGAAGAACATCATGGCTTCAAAATGTAAGGGACTGGTTTGGACAAAACTCAGCAGCACTTTTTCATGCAGCTGCTGATAAAAACGGGATCACCAACATGATCGCCAACGGATATGGCACAAGGAGAAGAAGAATTATTCACTTAACGAATGTGGCAAGAAAAGTTGTAAAATGGGACCAAAAAACCCATTTAACAAATTTCTCCCTTAGCAACGTAAATTCTGGGCTCAGTTGTGGTCTTTAGTCAAGGCCTACCTGGATAAAGCTATAAGGCCTGTATAAAATTTGAAGATCTGGAAAATGTAATTATGTTTCTCTTTCACATTCCCTTACCAGCCATTCTAATAGTACAGCTGACATCTTCAGCTTTACTCACTTCCAGTGTAAAACCGGTGGTATATGTTAGAGTAGTAGTTATTTGCAAAAGGCTTGCCAAGGCTTAACTTTGGACTCAAATGCGTTCCCAAGAAAATAAAAAGGCTTTGCTTTCCTCTTGATACCAAATCAAAACATCCCTCTTTCCTCCAAGAATCTGAACATTTATTTTTCTTTTAAGTGATTTGTTGGCTTGAATTTTTTTTTATTATCTTGGTATTGTACTGTAAGATAAATAACACAAGAAGCAAATGCCCTATCCTGAGATCTTTGGTGGAGAAATAGTTGTTATTACACTTAAAGCTGGCTGCACTTAAGTGATTAGTTACTTTTTTTGTGAATTTTAAGATCAAAGGCTTTAAAGAACTCCAAAGCTCTCAATGGGTGTTTCTTTGCCAATACACTTATTCTGTCTGTTGTTGCTTGATACACCAGCAAAGCAGATTGTGGGCGAATTACTATAATGGACCAATATTCTTCTCTTATTTCAGAGTCTAGGGAATACACAGATGTCCTGCTTTAGGGCCTCTCTTTCCTTCCCCCCAGCCCCCACCTGCTGTGCAAGCTGAGGCCACTGATGCTCTTAATTGCAATTGAAATAGATACCTTTCCGCAGGTGGAGAAGTTGATAGATGTAACATGCAACATGAGTTTAGATCCTGGCAACATGCAACATGAGTTTAGATCCTGGCTGAGTTTCATTGGACAACCTTGGGGCCCGTTCTTTACATTTAGCCTTTGTCCTCTGTCTGCATAAAAGGGACAATGTCTTGTTTCATTATGATGATACGGAAGGAAAATGCTATCTTGCATGAGCCTTAAAGATTGGAGGAGGAGGAGGAGGAGGAGGAGGAGGAGGAGGAGGAGGAGGAGATGTATCTAAATACCACTTCCTTACCGGTAGTAAGTGAAGTAACACTGGCTGGGTCTTTAAAGAAAGAATTGATTGTTTTTCACAGGCCTTTCCCCCCCAGGAACAATTCAGCAAAATGGGATGCAGTGTCTTCCTCTCTAATTAAATTAGTAGGTAGATTGTTCTTCTTATTGTCCATAGTGCGAAAGACCCAGATAGCCTAAATTCTGATCTAGATGTCCATTCAATTGATTTTTTTGAAGTCATGTGTTTTGCAGATGAGGAAATGATCATGTACCATAAGAAGCAGGTGCTTAAAACACTCAAAGCAACCCTTCACGTTCAAAATCGTTTGAAGCATTTTGCATATATCTACCACTTAGGAATACAAGTTGTACTTAGTGTCATTTAAATGGCGGCTGACACATCACTTGAGGCATTGAGTTTAGAGTATCTGTTAAATCTTTCAATGCAATCCTTGCTTTAATGTGCCAATGTTCACTGGAGATCTATGAAATGAAGGCTATTTGGCAGACTTTTGATAAGCTATGTGAAATGAGGCAGCAAGATCCTGTTTTTGGATGCATGAGCTAATAGGAAACTAGCACATGGGTGAAATTCTTTGCATTTTTGTTATATGGTACCTTCCATATGGATTGGTTATTAGTTCCCATGAACATAAGTCGACTACAATATTAAGGATATTTTCTTTTGTTTGCTTTCTTGTTTTTGGGAGTATGCTTAGTCCTGCATGACAAAATGCTGTTAGAAGGGTTAGTTTATAAGAAAGGAGCAAGAGTGCTGGCCTTCCCTTCTCATCCATTTGAAGCTGACCTAACTTCTCTTTGTTCTCAGAGGTGGCAGTCCTGATGGTCAGCAAGATTATTTTGCATCAGAATGAGATTTGCCAGAAGTGATCTGGCAGTTTTAGGACAGTCTCCCCGCTTGTTTTGGGCAACTGACTAAAGATAGATAGTAATTAAGACATTGGAGATAATTTAATGGACTATTTCTTTGGGCCTGGTTGATTTATTGGCAAGAAGAAAAAACGTTTGTTTCTCTCATCAGCTTAAGGGAATATATTTTTGAATAAAGTTGAAAAAGACCCACAGTTTACATTTATTTTAATGTGGCTTGCTTCTGTGTGTAAATTAGAAAAAGAATTTACTGGCAGCCAATCAACATAATGAGTTTTAAAGAGGAAAGTGTTCATTATTGAACTTTAAATTACATGACTGGCTTTCCAATTAGAGGTAAGGAGTTATTGGTCCTCCTGGTACTGCTCAACTATAACTCCTAACTTCTCCAGCCAGGATGGCAGTGATAATTCCTGGGATTCTAATTTACTGGTATCTGTTGAACCACCATCCATGCTCAGAACTTCTAGATTAGGGATGTCAAACTCGCAACAGTCACGTGACGTGTTGAGACGTATCGTGACTTTTTTTCCATTGCCGGCAATGGGGCGAGCGCGGTTTCAGTATGATGCATCTGGCCTGCGAGCCGGCAGTTTGACACGCCTGTTCTAGACAATTTAGGAATTCACTTAATATTTCAGCAGACAATTTATTTATCAGATCTAGAGAAGCATGAAGATAGGCATTTGTCATATGGGATACTAGCAAATCTGCTTTGCATAACTGCAGAAGGTAAGACATTAAGCAGAAGACCACGGAAAGGCATGTTGGAGCCTTGATGAAAGGTCATGAAAAAGGTAACAGATGTGTCAAAAATATAGTTAGATTTCTGATTACAGGATGCTTCTGTAAAGCTTCATCCAAGGCAAGATCCAAGATGGAAATTCTTAATGCTCCTTCATGTACCAAATATTTTTGGAGGAAATCTAAAGAAATTATTTTTGACCCCTTTGATGATTGTTAAATCTGTGGAGCTGTATTTTGGAAAAATGTCTATGGAGATTCTTAATAGACATTAAGAAATTTTGAATTGCTGCTTTAATAAAGTACTGGAAAAGAAGTTGACCATTCAATTATCCAGACTTTTTAGTACCAATAAAGGAGAATTTTAGGATTTTATATACTTCAGGTTGCTCTGAATACTGAAGAGCTGGGAAGCAGTTACATCTATTGCTTGATCAAGTAGGTTTGGACTTGTTAGTTGTATTTTTCTTGGTAGATGTGAATCATCAGGAGCTGAGGTCAACTTGAAGACAACTTTATTTTGCTTGATAAAGGCTGTTCCAAGTATACCAGGCCTGAATAAAGCTGCTCAAAAGAGGGTGACATTAGTTGATTCATCAGTTATTTCTAGTTAAACTAATGTCCACATTTTAAATAAGAGGAGACATATCCCAACAGGTACAATTCAAGTATTTACTTTAGGCTGGTCATCAAAGTACTGAAGTGAGAGAACGTTTCCTTAACCTGTCTGAGAACTGTGATATAAAGGAGAGTTTT
>NW_015401561.1:0-4662 GCF_001527695.2 Protobothrops mucrosquamatus
GTAAAGAGTGGAAGAAAAGTTGCATGCCAAGAGAGCAGTGAACTTGTTAGATTGTTATCAAGTTATAGATAAAAAGGACTGTACTGTGCTTTTTCTGTTGCACATTGTACTCCCTCTAATGTATATCAACTGTGATATTCAGCTGTGGAATTGAATCTCTTTAAAGTCATCTCTGCAGAGCATAGCAAAAAAAAAAAAAATCGATTGTCTATGTAAATTTCAAATTGTATCCGTTGCACAATTCATTAATATCTCCTGTTCAGTGAATCCGAGATGGAAATTATTTCATTTTATGTTAATAAAGGGTTTTCTTAACCACTAGCAGTTTTCAATGAATATATATTGAAATTTTGTTTCTGCCAAAGGCTTGGCAATTAATTATATGACCCTATGATTGTTTGTGGCAAGGACATTTGGAAATATTTTCATATTTTCATATTGCAATCAGTGTTTCATGATGTAAGGCATTCGCTTACTTTTTGCACTAGTGACACTTTAATTGACCCAATTATTGAGGGCAGTGGTCCCCAACCTTTGCTATTTGGAGGGGGGAGAGGGGAACTGGGCCACGCGAGCAGTGGGCCAGCATGCATGCGCAACTGAATTTGCATGAGTGGTGGGCTGGCACACATGCAGGCATGTGCAGCTCAACTTGCAGAAGTTCAGCTGTGTGCATGTGTGCACCAGCCTGCTGGATGCAAATAGTTGGGGACCCCTGATTTAGAGAACATTATTTATATAAAAAAAACACCTTTATATAGAATTTGCATGACAAATCATCAGATCCAAGCAGCTAGCCAAGGTAAGGTAAAAAAAAATTTGTTTGCTTGTTTATTTATTTCAGTGTATGCGGCCAACCAGTTCATCAAACATACTGGATAGCTAATGACAATCAAAACCAGGAAGAACTCAAAATAAACATATAGCCCCAGCTGAGATAAAACAGATAACCAACAGCCTGAGCTGTAATTTCTTCAAGTACTTTGCAACGTAAAATTGAGTTTATATATTTCTTAATACTTGTAAGCTTATTCAAGGATTTCCAGAATATGCTGCCTCTTGTTTAGTTTATGAATACAGGCAGTCCTCGACTTATAACTATTCATTTAGTGACTGAAATTACAATGGCGCTGAAAAAAGGGACTTAATGATCATTTTTCACACTTACGACCATTGCACATCCCATGGGCAAGTGATTAAAACTCAGATGCTTGGCAATTGACTCGTGTTTATGACGGTTGTAGTGTCCCGGGCTCATGTGATCACCTTTTGTGACCTTCTGATAAGCAAAGTCAACGGGGAAGTCAGATTCACTTAACAACCTTGTTACTAACTGAGCAACTGAGGTGATTCCCTTGACAAGAAAGGTCGTAAAATGGGAAAAAACTCACTTAACTTTCTAACTTTCTTGGGCTCAGATGTGGTCGTACGCTGAGGACTACCTCCAGACTAGTTTTTGCACTTTTCAAAAAGCCTTTGACAAAGTCCCACATCAAAGACTTCCTATTAAGCTTAAGAGCCGTGGAATAAAAAGGCAGGTTGTCTTTTGGGTAAACAATTGCCCGAAGAAGAGAAAACAAATAATAATAATTATTATTCTGGAACCTGAACTAAGATGCCTTGGAATTCAGGTCCAGACAGCATCAACTCAACGAAAATGGTTATAAAAGAAATATTTATTGTCCGGGAATTCTTAGCAGAAACTTACTATTGGTAGATGTGTCTCGTTTTGTATATTTGTCCATTTTGCGTAGGTAAAAACAGTAATTCTCCATATCAGCTTTAGTGTGGCTGTAGATGCCATGCATGCATCCCCATGCTGGTTTCACACAAAGGGATCCTGGCACATAACAGGATGTCCTGCAAATAACTTTAATTCTTCCCACTGTCTAGATGAACTATAGGATTAACTAACAGCTAAAACTACATTACCCATAAGCCATCTCTTAAGGAAACAGTGTTTAACCCTTTAAATGTTAAATGCTCTAACATAGTTCTTAAGCTGGTCCAGCATATTATTATTATTATTATTATTATTATTATTATTATTATTATTATTATTAATAATAATAATAATAATAATAATAATAATAATAATAATAGTTGGAAGGGACCATAGAGGTCATCTAGTCCAATCCCCTGCTCAGGCAGGAAACCCTATACCATCTCGGACAAATGGCTGTCCAGTCTCTTCTTATAAACCTCCAGTGTTGGAGCATTCACTGCTTCTGGAGGCAGGTTGTTCCACTGGTTAATTGTTCTCACTGTCAGGAAGTTTCTCCTTAGTTCTAGGTTGCTTCTCTCCTTGGTTAGTTTCCATCCGTTGCTTCTTGTCCGGCCTTCAGGCGCTTTGGACAATAGCTTGACTCCCTCTTCTTTGGGGCAGCCCCTGAGATATTGGAAGACTGCTATCATGTCCCCCCTCGTCCTTCTGTTCGTTAAACTAGACATACCCAATTCCAGCAACCGTTCCTTATATGTTTTAGCCTCTAGTCCCCTGATCATCTTTGTTGCTCTTCTCTGCACTCTTTCTAGAGTCTCAGCATCTTTTTTACATCGTGGTGACCAAAACTGGATGCAGGATTCCAAGTGTGGCCTTACCAAGGCCTTGTAAAGTGGTATTAACACTTCACCTGATCTTGATTCTCTCCCTCTGTTAATGCAGCCCAGCACTGTGTTGGCCTTTTTGGGCAGCTGCAGCACACGGCTGGCTCATGTTTAAGTGATTGTCCACTAGGACTCTGAGATCCCTCTCACAGTTACTCCTTCCCTTTCCAAAATAAAATATTCTTTCCAAAATAAAATATTCTTTCCAAAATAAAATATTCTTTATTCTCCTTCCCTTTCCAAAATAAAATATTCATTTATTCTTAATGCTAAAAAGAGGCAGGATAGAATATTTCCCCTAAGGGAGAAATGGAGAAAAAAAATCTTAGCAAAGGAAGAAAGCAGCCCCAGTCTTCCTGCTATAGGAAAACAGCCTCAAGCAGAAACTTGAAAAGGCTCATCTTTAGGAATGGATATTCATTCAGAAAACTGCCCCTCCCCATTCATAAACAAAGAGCAACGAGAAACTCCAAATAAGCAACATAATAGGTAAGGAGCCAAGCTGATAGGATTAACTCAGAGAAACAAAACACCTAGGATTTGCATTTCTCCTCTTGCTTGGAGAGCCAGCCAGAGACCTCTACATGATCCCATAGGAATCTGGCAACAGCCATTAAAATATTAAAGCAGAGGTCCCCAACCTTTTGGGCAGCAGGGGCCGGTTCAGTGGAGAAAGGTTTTTCCATGGACCGGAGAGTGTGTGTGCCTGCATTCCACAGATGGGACTTTGCTTGTTTGTCGCTGGCTTGGTCGCTCAACAGTGAGAAACTGGTGAAGCGGGTACAGCAGTGCCTGCATTTTTCTGCATCGCATCAGAAAAGCGCATCTTCCTTCCCCTGTCCTGACCACTTTCTACAGAGGGATGATCGAGAGTATCTTGCTATACAGCATCACAGTCTGGTTTGGAGGCATCACTGCTTCAGACAGGAAGGCGGTGCAGACAGTGGTGAGGACAGCAGAAAAGATTATTGGCAGTTCCCTCCCTCCCATCCAGGACATAGCACAGAAGCGTTGCTTGAGCAGGGTCCGTAAGATTATCTGGGACACTACACATCCTCTTCACAACCTGTTTTCCTTCTTCCCTTTTGGGAGGAGGGGCTTCGTGGTATCCGTTGCAGAACATCCAGATTCTGCCATAGTTTCATTCCATACAGCATTAACCTTGTGAACTCTCAAGCTTCCTCCTTCCGTTATATATTCAAGATGGACAGTATTTAATATTTATTTGCTATGTATATGTAGGGGTGTGGGTCTATACATATGTTGTACGTAGTATGTTTTAGGCATGTGTCATGTATGTGTTTCACTTTGAGAGCGGGCAACTAAATTTCATTTTTTTTTTATTTAAACTTTTTATTTATAAAACAATTAAAAAAAACAAACAAACATTGGATTTGACGTGACATTCCAGTATATACATTCTTATCAGATTATATCATATTTTGCAATCAATTCATTATCTCTACATATACATTAAATTTTATATACATTATCTATTCTAAAATAACATACATTTCTATCTTATCATTCGTCTTTAATCCCAGCCGTCTTTTTCAAATTCCTCCAGCGGTAAAATTTATCCCAGGTTTCAAAAAAAATTGATCCACATTTATCTTTTAGTATCATTGTGAGCCTGTCCATTTCTGCACATGCTAAAATTTTATGTATTAACTCTTCCTCCGTGGGAATTTCCTTACTCTTCCATTTTTGCGCAAAGGCAAGCCTGGCTGCTGTCAAGATATGTAGCAACAGGTAGATTGTTCCCTTATCATATTTTTCTGTCGTTATTCCCAGCAGGAAGAGTTCAGGTTTTAACTCTAAGTCCAGTGTTAGTATATCCCTCAGCCAGTTTCGTGTCCTGTTCCAGTACTCGCGAGTCTTTGGGCATTCCCACCACATATGATAATATGATCCTATTGCCGTTTTACATTTCCAGCATAGGGGTGAGATGTTCGAACACATTTTAGCTAACCTTACGGGTGGGAAATGCCATCTGTAGAACATCTTGTAGAGATTTTCCTTATATGAGGTAGCTAAGGTGAGTTTCCTATTTCT
>NW_015401562.1:0-4661 GCF_001527695.2 Protobothrops mucrosquamatus
TTCTAGTTCTGTCTTAGGCACGAAAGCCAGCTGGATGACTTTGGGCCAATCACCAGGAGACTGGGAGTTCTAGTTCTGTCTTAGGCACGAAAGCCAGCTGGATGACTTTGGGCCAATCACCAGGAGACGGGGAGTTCTAGTTCTGTCTTAGGCACGAAAGCCAGCTGATGACTTTGGGTCAATCACCAGGAGACTGGGAATTCTAGTTCTGTCTTAGGCACAAAAGCCAGTTGGATGATTTTGTGCCAATCACCAGGAGACTGAGAGTTCTAGTTCTGTCTTAGGCACGAAAGCCAGCTGATGACTTTGGGCCAGGCACCACAAGACTGGGAGTTCTAGTTCTGTCTTAGGCACAAAAGCCAGCTGATGACTTTGGGCCAATCACCAGGAGACTGGGAGTCCTAGTTCTGTCTTAGGCACAAAAGCTAGCTGGATGACTTTGGGCCAATCACCAGGAGACAGTGAGGTTTAGTACCGCCTTAGGCATGAAAACTGGTTGGGTGATTTTGAGCCAGTCAATCTCTCTCAGCCCAACCCACTTCAGAGAGTTGTTGTTGTTGTGGGGAAAATAAGAGGAAGACAGTGTGTTGCCTGAGTTTGCTTCCTTGAGTTATTTGTGAAAATAATAAAAGTGGGGTACAAATGAACTGGGTGCTTCCACGTCACTTTTAATCACTTGGAAGTTGCCCGTTTCCCTCCCTTACAAATAGACTCCACGATTTTTAAATAGTTTTGTATCTTTTTGAACCAACAAATGAGATGAAGCTTCCGTTCAGATAAACTAAATTGTTCAGGGTTGAGGACACGAATATGGATCTAAGGCTGCCAAGCCTGGTTTAAACCTTCTTTGTCCTTGGCTGTTATTCTTTGGAGTCCTTATCATGGCTTTCCTCCATTGCTAATAGGCCAGACTATAGTTTAGTGCAGGGGTAGGCAACCTTGGCTTTTTTATGACTGGTGGACTTCAACTCCCAGAATTCCTGAGCCAGCCATGCTGAGGGGAAAGGGAGAGGTTTCCAAGCTGAGCCATGCTGGCTCAGGAATTCTGGGAGTTGAAGTCCACCAGTCATCAAAGAGCCAAGGTTGCCTACCCCTGGCTTAGTGATAGATCTACTAGTTTGAAGGTCCCAGGTTCAAATCCTGGCATTTCTCCAAACCCTTGAAAGAGGGTTTGGCCTGCCTGAACCAGCACTTAGGAAAACGCCCTGTGTTACCTCAAATCTTTGGGAATAAGCTAATAATACCAAATGCAGAAATGAGGGTAAGAAGTAGCCATCGACACGAATCAGAGAAACAAGAGCCAACAAAAAAAGTAAAGAATATATAGCTAAATCGAGTTTACCTTAATATTGTTCTCTATATTTCTTCTTAATTTTTCATCTCTGCAAACCGTCCATCATTATCTACCCACATCCTATATTGCAACCAACTTGTTCGCTTTTTCCTTGGGGGGGGGGGTCTCCTCAGCACCATCCAACCACATCTTCCTGGATCTTCCCCTTCCTCTTAGCTCGGTCCCTTTTCCATCGTTTATCTCTTTTGCAACGTCATTTAAATCGACTGTTACTTCTGCCTCCTTCATCTTTTCCTTCTTGGGTCTTCTTAAAAAATTGCAAGGCAATATTAAAGATATTGCTTGGGGTGCACTTGGGGTGCTCTCATGAAAATAAAGTGAGGGAATAGGGAAGCTCTTTCTATTTCTCCCTTTCTCCTTCCTTCTCTCTCCTTTTCCTTCTCCCTTTTTTCTTCTTCTTCTTCTTCTTCTTCTTCTTCTCCTTTTCTCCTCCTCCATCTCCTCCTCCTTCTCATTCTCTTCCTTTCCCCCTCCTCCTCCTCCTTTTCTTCCTCCTCTTCCTCCTCCTGTTTCTCCTTCTCCTTTCCCTCCTTTTCCTTTTTCCTTCTCCTCCCTCCTCCTCATTTCCCCTCTCTTTCTTGTCCCCCTCCTCCTTTTTCTTGTTCCTTCTTCTTCTTTTCCTCCTCTTCCTCCTTCTCTTTTTCTTGTTCCTCCTTCTCCTTCTCCTCCTTCTCCTTTCCCTTCTTTCCTCCTCTTCCCCTCCTCCTCCTTTTCTTGTTCCTCCTTCTTCTCCTCCTTCTTTTCCTCTTCCTCCTTCTCTTTTTCCTTGTTCCTCCTTCTCCTACTCTCCTCCTTCTCTTTTCCCTTCTCTTTCTTGTCCTCCTCCTCCTTTTTCTTGTTCCTCCTTCTTCTTCTTTTCCTCCTCTTCCTCCTTCTCTTTTTCTTGTTCCTCCTTCTCCTTCTCCTCCTTCTCCTACTCCCCTCCTTCTCTTTTCCCTTCTTTCCTCCTCTTCCCCTCTTCCCCTCCTCCTCCTCCTCCTCCTCCTCCTTTTTCTTGCTCCTCCTTCTCCTATTCTCCTCCTCCTCCTTTTTCTTGTTCATCCTTCTCCTCCTTCTCCTATTCCTCCTTTTTCTTGTCCCTCCTTCTCCTCCTTCTCCTTTCCCTTCCTCCCTCCTCCTCTCCCTCCTCCTCCCCCTTTTCTTAATTTTCCTCTTCCTTTTCTTTCTTTTTTTCCAAGCGCCAGTCCACAGACCTGGACTGTAAAAAAATTCACGGGAGGAGAAAATTGATGACCTCCCTCTTGACTATTACGCAACAGACGAGGTCTGAATCTTGACACTTCCCGCCTTAGAAATTAGCCACTCGCTGCAGCCGCCACTCTGCAAGAAACGACATCTCCTCTCTCCATTACAACCACACCTCAGTTCCCCACAAAAGTGTCACAACACAAAGGGAAAGGGGTAATTAAAAATAACATCATGTAGAGACACATCAAGCATCAACAGTAGGCATGACAACAATAACAGCAGGGGGGTCTTGGGCGTGTGTGGGGAGGGGAGGAAATCGGTGAAGTTATCTTCTTTTGAGACTGGCTTATCGCTTGCCACTTCCCCCCCCCCCCAAAATTACAGTGCCAATTTGCAACGATCAAAACAATAAAATAAAATCTGCAGAATTATAAAATGCCTCTTTCGATGTGCTTGCAGGCTTAAGCTAACTTCCCATTTCAGAAGTGAATACAGAATAACCGAATTGGGAGAGATCTCGGAGGTGTTAAGAAAAGACTACTAGACAATCACCTGTCCGAGATGGTGTGTAGGTTCTCCTGCTTGAGCAGGAGGCTGGACTAGAAGACCTCCAGGGTCCCTTTCCAACTCTCTATTCTATTCTATTCTATTCTATTCTATTCTATTCTATTCTATTCTATTCTATCCCCTGCTCAGGCAGGAGACCCTATACCATTTCAGACAAATAGCTGTCCAGTCTCTTCTTAAAAACCTCCAGAGATGGAGCCCCCACAACTTCTGGAGGCAAGTCGTTCCACTGATTAATTGTTTTAAGTGTCTGGAAATTTCTTGTTAGTTCTAGGTTGCTTCTCTCCTTGATTAGTTTCCATCCTTTGTTTGATGATGATGATGATGATGATGATGATGATGATGATGATGATGATAATAATAATAATAATAATAATAATAATAATAATAATAATAATAATAATAATAATAATAATAATAATAGTAATAATGAGTTGGCAGGGACCACATCTGCCTATCCCAGGTCCTTGATAAGGACTCGATAGGTAGACAAAAATGCCAAACCCAGTCTGAACATCTGGCTGACTGTGCAATGATCAATAATAATAATAATGAGTTGGCAGGCACCTTGGAGGTCATCTAGTCCAACTCCCTGCTCAGGCAGGAAACCCTATACCATTTCAGACAAATGGCTGTCCAGTCTCTTCTTAAAAACTTCCAGTGTTGGAGCATTCACAGCTTTTGGAGGCAGGTTGTTCCACTGGTTAATTGTTCTCACTGTCAGGAAGTTTCTCCTTAGTTCTAGGTTGCTTCTCTCCTTGATTAGTTTCCATCCGTTGCTTCTTCTCCTGCCTCCAGGCGCTTTGGAGAATAGCTTGACTCCCTCTTCTTTGGGGGAGCCCCTGAGATATTGGAACGTTGCTATCATTTCACCCCTGGTCCTTCTCTTCATTAAACTAGACATACCCAATTCCAGCAACCGTTCTTTACATGTTTTAGTCTCCAGTCCCCTCATCATCTTTGTTGCTCTTCTCTGTACTCTTTCTAGAGTCCCAACATCTTTTTTACATCGTGGTGACCAAAACTGGATGCAGGATTCCAAGTGTGGCCTTACCAAGGCATTGTAAAGTGGTATTAACACTTCACGTGATCTTGATTCTATCCCTCTATCGATGCAGCCTAGGACTGTGTTGGCTTTTTTGGCAGCTGCAGCACACGGCTGGCTCCTATTTAAGTGATTGTCCACTGCGTGAATATTCCCCCAACATAACAATTTCTGAGAAAGAATAGCCGGTCTTGAATGTGGACGATCTTGTACAATGGAAGGGAAAAACTAATTTGGCTAGTGGAAAATTACAGAAAAGGGATGGGTGACGGTAGGCAGGGCAAGGAAGCGATGTTAAAAAATGAGATATGACCATGATTAAAACTCTACCCCAGCTTCAGTCAGAGCTGCCATTATTATTTATATTTATTTATTATATTTTTATCCCGTCTTTATAAATAACTCAAGGTGGCAAACATAAAAACAATTTGATTCCTCCTCCAATTTTCCCCACAACAACAACCCTTTAAGGTGGGTTGGGCTGAGAGAGAGTGACGCCCAAGGTCA
>NW_015401563.1:0-4660 GCF_001527695.2 Protobothrops mucrosquamatus
AGAAGAAGAAGAAGAAGAAGAAGAAGAAGAGGAGGAGGAGGAGGAGGAGGAGGAGAGGAGGAGGAGAAGAAGAGGAAGAAGAAGAAGGAGAGGAGGAGGAGGAAGAGGAGGAGGAAGAGGAGGAGATGGTGGTGGAGGAGGCAGCAATGGAGAAAGTGGATAGTTAAGGTTAACAATGCAGTGGTCAACCTTGGCAGCTTTTGCTTAAGTGGACACCAACTCCCAGAATTCCCCTGCTGGCTGAGGAATTCTGGGATTTGGAACCCAACCAACTGAAAATTGTCACAGGAAAATCATAAAGCCAAAATTAATTGACATATCAGTGGGTGTCGCAAGATTCTACAACAACAAAACAACAACAACCAGATTTGTAGCACTTTACAACCTCAAAACCCACAGATTTCCCAGTCCTACCATGAAACCAACCAGCACCAACTCTGGGTAATTATTTTATTGACACCTGTAGGGGAAGAACAGGCAGAGCTGGGGTGGAATTAAGCGAGTCATCAGCCTAGAATCCTTATGATGCCACAAATAAGCAGTCCAAGTCTAACTTCTCTCGCATTCCACTGACTCTTATTTGCCTGCCTATTGAACTTTAATTGACCAGATTCTTGTGTACAGGAGGAGCAATAAATCTTTTTTAATGGCAACTTGATGTGTAATCCTGATCCTTTGCACATGACAACATCCTTATTGATGAGAAAAGTTTTCCAAAAGCAGCCAACTCTACAAAGGAAAAGGAACCGTAGGGATGATGTAAAGGCAAAGCATTAAAAAAAAAAACCACAGGAAAATCTTTGCTGAATTTCTCCTGACAGGCAGTTGAGGAAAGGAGTGGCATCCGCCATCCAACTGAGCCGTGTTGCCGCTCTTACAAATATGGCTTTTTCCTGCTTAATTAAAATCGCTGAATACTTGAGCCGGAAAAATGTAATCCCCATTAAAGTGTCATTTTAGCGGTAGGTGATCAAACCTTTCAAGCTACACTAGGTAATTATGCAAGTAGGAACCATGGGCTGTGTGAATGGCAGCCCAGGATGGTCACAAGTGCTTGTTGGGGTTGTTGCGGCTTCACCAAGTCAATCAATGCACTCCAAACACATCACCACTATAGATTTATTGATCGGGGGAATAGGCAACCGTCTGCCAAGAGGGTTCATTTAGAGCAGGGGTGTCAAACTCAATTTCATTGAGGGCCGCATCAGCATTGCGGTTGCCCTCGGGGTGTGTGTGGCCAGGGTGTGTGTGGCCTACTGGGTGGCGTGGATGGAGTGGGTGTGGCCTACTGGGTGGGCATGGCCAGTTCTACATCATTCGTGTCAAGGGTGCCTGTGGGGGCCTGGGCAGGAGTGGGACAGATCTGAGGGTCTCTGGTAGAAGGGGATGGGACTGGGGCAAGCGCCAAGGCATGGTCTTCATTCCTCACAAAGGGTGACACCTCCCCAGCATGCACCCAGGGGGCGGGGCCGACGCGGCAGGGGCTGGTTCCTCGCTGTTTCCAGACGGCCTTGTGGAGCTAAGACTGAATTCGTTTCAGCATAGAGGGCCACCACAAAATTGTACATTGGCTCCCGGCCGGCCTGGGCCAGGGCCAAGGCAGCAGGGGCTGTTCCCTCACTGTTTCCAGGATGGCTTTGCGGGCCACATGAAACCACTTCATGGGCCACATCCGGCCCCTGGGCCTTGTGTTTGACATGTCTGATTTAGAGCTAGGGTTAGAAAAGTCTAAATAATGCACAAGTGCATCATGCAGTAATGGAGCAAAGCCAGTGCAATTTGAATTCTACCAATAAAGGAGTGGGGTCCTGGGTGCTCTCTGAGCTTGGGGTTTTTTCCTTGCAGACCTTTCATTACCAAACTAGGTAACATCATCAGTGCTACAGGGAGTGGGGTTCGCGGAGAGGAGGAGGAGGAGGGAGGAATTATTGTTACAATAATTCAAAAACTCTTTCCCCATTTCAACGCAAAATGGCTTCTCTGTTCCTTTCTTTTAAATCGTCTTAATTAGGAGATAAAATACCGAACAGAAACAAAAGTCAAGGAAGATACAGACGAGGGTGGGGCAAAAGAGAAGAAGAGTCAACGTTCTATTAAGCCATGTTGTTTTTAGTGGCAGGGTTAGGAACTTCTGTCAAAGTCCTGTGGTGGAAATGTTGTTTTTAACTGATGTTATAATGGTTTGCCGTTTGTTGAGATAGGTGGCCATACAATTGAATGAATGAATGAATAAATGAAAGAAGGAAGGAAGGAAGGAAGGAAGGAAGGAGGAAGGAAGGAAGGAAGGAAGGAAGAGAAAGAAAGAAAGAAAGAAAGAAAGAAAGAAAGAAAGAAAGAAAGAAAGAAAGGTCATAAATAAATTTCTTGGAGACAACTGTTGGCAGATCAGCTGGACAACCTCCAGTGCATCAAAGCTATGTGATCTGCACACAGCGTATAAAAGGAGATTAGCAGATGTTAAAAAAGACTGAGTCTTTTGTAACCCATGAAATTACTGCTAAAATTACAATTTCAAATAGCTCTTCCTATCTTGTATTAGTGCTTTGAAGACGACAAAGGCAAAAAAACTATAGGAACTCAGGAAGGATTAGCAAACGTGCAACTGATGGCTTTTGAAATCCAAGCCAGCAGATATATAGGGAGCCTTCCGTCAAGAACTTCGGAAGTACTGTAAATAGTTCTTTATTTATTTTCTTGGGGTGACTTTAGACAGCTACCTGAGTGCATAATGTTTTTTTTTAACTCCCACG
Organism: Protobothrops mucrosquamatus; assembly: GCF_001527695.2. Lineage (NCBI taxonomy): Eukaryota > Metazoa > Chordata > Lepidosauria > Squamata > Viperidae > Protobothrops > Protobothrops mucrosquamatus. Next base: position 2,751 of record NW_015401563.1, read on the forward strand.
GGCTAGTCAACAAATGTAAAATTGTACACACCGCATGCATCTCTGTAATTAAAAGAAAGAAAGAAAAAAAAACCTCCCGAATCATTTGTGGTTAATATTGAAGCAAGATCATAAATGAATACATTATTAAGTCTTACTGAATTAATGTTTAAACTGCAATAGAGTTGAAATTGAATGAGGCAATTAATCAGAGCAAGGACGAGGCGGATGATAAGCATCTGTCTTGCTTTGAATATGTTGAGCAGAAACGACCTTCAGAGCGGGGCTGCCAATCAAAGTGAGCTAGCTGGTATTTTGACAGCTCTGATACCACCATAAGCAGGGAAATATTAGTGTGACAAAGACCCATGCAGCAGAGAGAGAGACCCTTGGGGAATTAAATTTCGCCTCTCAAAGCCTGGAAACGTCAAGTCAGACGCTGAAGATTTACGTTTGCTTGGGGGGGGAGAGAGAGAAACGGTGTGCTTGATCAAATACTCGAGATGCCTTTTGATTTTTCATAATCACTGCACCGTTTCGCACACTGACATATTGCTGAGAAAAGACTGGAGCAAGGTCAGCTGCACGTTCCCATTTGGGGGATGAAGAACTGGGATGGGGGGGAAAAAAAGCAAAGTTCAAGGCCACCAATCAAGGCTGATTGAGAAGGGGGCAGAGAGTAAGTTGCGGCTGGAAATGGCTTGGTTCACTCTGGGCTAAACCAGGGGTCCCCAAACGCGAGAACTTTAAGACTCGGTGGACTTCGACTCCCAGAATTCCCCAGTCTTAAAGTTGCCAAGTTTGAAAAGCCACGAGCTAAACCAGTGGTTCTCAACCTTTTTAATGCCGCGACCCCAACCGGTCGTAAGTCGAGGACTAAACCGGTCGTAAGTCAAGGACTAAACCAGTCGTAAGTCAAGGACTACCCAACTGGTTGTAAGCCGAGGACTTTCCCTGCCCGGGAGCACCGTGCATGCGCGGTTCCGTCCCCTGCGCTGGCTGAGGCGTAGCTGGCAAGCGGCAGAGACGGAGCAGGCCGACCACCAGCTGGCCCAGCCCAAGGGAGGTAAGGCACCCGCCGGAAAAGGGGAAAAAAATGGCGGGCAAAAAAAATGGCAGACAGCCTTGCTTGGCGACCCCCGTGAAATGGTCGATCGACCCCAAATGGGGTCCCGACCCACAGGTTGAGAACCACTGAGCTAAACCATCATGTGCTTTCTTTAGCCTTGTGTGTGAGGTCATCAAATAGGGTCAGTAAGGGGACTGACCTGCTGTGCGTCCATGATGGGCGATCTCCATCACGGTGGGAACCTGAGGGCTACCTGCAGTTAGTTCTTGGTTCAACCTTTTGAGATGCTCAGGCTTCCCATCTGAATTTTGTTCCTGACAGATAAAAATAGCCCTGATTTGTACAGTTGTCAGTTTGGACAAGGTTACAGCAGCCTCTCTTCCAACAGAAGACGAATGGAATCCATCATGCTCAGGGTGTAATGATTACATAAGGATGAACTTGAGGGACAAAGAGTAGAGATGCTGTCTAGGGGGAAAAAAATCTGGTAAAAGACGGAAGAGCCCACGACGGCTTAATGAACAAGGAAATGCTGCATCCGGTCCTGGTCACCATGACACAAAAAAGATGCTGAGACCCTAGAAAAAGTGCAGAGAAGAGCAACAAAGAAGATGGAGGCTAAGACATATGAAGAATGGTTGCAGGAACTGGGTATGTCTAGACCAGTGGTTCTCAACCTTTTTAATGCCGCGACCCCAACCGGTCGTAAGTCGAGGACTAAACCGGTCGTAAGTCGAGGACTACCCAACCGGTCGTAAGTCGAGGACTTTCCCTGCCCGGGAGCGCCGCACATGCGTGGTTCCGCCCCCTGCGCCGGCCGAGGCGTAGCTGGCAAGCGGCAGAGACGGAGCAGGCCGACCAC
>NW_015401564.1:0-4660 GCF_001527695.2 Protobothrops mucrosquamatus
GGAGACCCTATACCATTCCAGACAAATGGTGGTCCAATCTCTTCTTAAAATCCTCCAATGATGAAGCCCCTACAACTTCTGGAGGCAGGTTGTTCCACTGATTAATTGTTCTAACTGTCAGGAAGTTTCTCCTTATTTCCAGGTTGCTTCTCTCCTTGATGATGATGGTGATGATGATGATGATGATGATGATGATGATAATAATAATAATAATAATAATAAAGTTGGAAGGGACCTTGGAGGTCTTCTAGTCCAACCCCCTGCTCAGGCAGGAACCCTACACCATTTCAGACAAATGGCTGTCCAGTCTCCTCTTAAAAACTTCCAGTGTTGGAGCATTCACTGCTTCTGGAGGCAGGTTGTTCCGCTGGTTAATTGTTCTAACTGTCAGGAAGTTTCTCCTTAGTTCTAGGTTGCTTCTCTCCTTGATTAGTTTCCATCCGTTGCTTCTCGTCCTGCCTTCAGGCGCTTTGGAAAATAGCTTGACTCCCTCTTCTTTGGGGCAGCCCCTGAGATACTGGAAGACTGCCATCATGTCCCCCCTCGTCCTTCTCTTCGTTAAACTAGACATACCCAATTCCAGCAACCGTTCCTTATGTGTTTTAGCCTCCAGTCCCCTAATCATCTTTGTTGCTCTTCTCTGCACTCTTTCTAGAGTCTCAACATCTTTTTTACATCGTGGCGACCAAAACTGGATGCAGTATTCCAAGTGTGGCCTTACCAAGGCCTTGTAAAGTGCTATTAACACTTCACCTGATCTTGATTCTATCCTTCTGTTAATGCAAGCTAGGACTGTGTTGCAAACCATCCAGGGATGGAGAAAAAGGTGGTTGTGTCTGAATGGCAAAAGAAGATACTTGGAAGAGCCATCCAAGCGAGCTGGCACTCTCAAGATTGGCTAAAATTCAACTCCCATACTTCCCAACCAGCCCTGTTGTCAAAGGGCGAGAGAAAGAAGAAGAAGAAAGCTTTTTAGAAAGGTAATTGCAAATATTTTTCTTAGTGGTGACTGAACCCAGGCCGCCTGCCAAATGATTCTGGTTCCAGACTATTGCAGGATTTAAAAAGGGTTTATAGAAAACAAAGCACTCGCAATTCCACCCAGGGATTTGACCGGTGGCTGGCAAAAAAACCGCTTTCGGTTTGCCAAATAAATGGGGGTCAGGATTGGACTGGAGGCTAAAACACACAAGGAATGGTTGCTGGGATTGGGTATGTCTAGTTTAATGAAGAGAAGGACGAGTGGGGGACATGATAGCCAATGTTCTAGTATCTGAGGGGCTGCCCCAAAGAAGAGGGAGTCAAGCTATTCTCCAAAGCAGTTGAAGGCAGGACAAGAAGCAACGGATGGAAACTCATCAAGGAGAGAAGCAACCTGGAACTAAGGAGAAACTTCCTGACAGTGAGAACAATTAACCAGTGGAACAACCTGCCTCCAGAAGCGGTGAATGCTCCAACACTGGAAGTTTTTAAGAAGAGACTGGACAGCCATTTGTCTGAAATGGTACAGGGTTTCCTGCCTGAGCAGGGGGTTGGACTAGATGACCTCCAAGGTCCCTTCCAACTTTATTATTATTATTAAGAAGCAACGGATGGAAACTCGTCAAGGAGAGAAGCAACCTGGAACTAAGGAGAAACTTCCTGACAGTCAGAACAATTAACCAGTGGAACCACCTGCCTCCAGAAGCTGTGAATGCTCCAACACCACAGAAGTGGTGGCAGATACTGAAGGATGTTGCTAACATACCCAAACACACAACCACACTTAAGACATTTTTAAGAAGAGACTGGACAGCCATTTGTCTGAAACGGTATAGGGTTTCCTGCCTGAGCAGGGGGTTGGACTAGAAGACCTCCAAGGTTCCTTCCAACTTTATTATTATTATCATCTCATGAATGGAGGGCACGTGATACAGCCCTTGGCGAATATGATCATGGAAAGATGAAAATCCCTCGGTGTGCCACCTTCCGAATTTCATTCATTAAGAGGTTCTCTGGAGATCCTCTGGCAACGGAGGATGACAACACAGCTGTAGCAGCACAACAACTCCTTCTAAGTTGCAATTGCACACAATGGATGTGGCCGGACAAGCTAGTCCGTGGCCAAGTTGGTGGCATCTAGTCAACCTTCCCTGATATATTTAGGAAACGCAGAAGCTCTGGAATTTGATTATTTATGACCGTTTTGACCATAGGGTGTTCCTCAATTTGCAACCGTTCGTTTAGTGACCGTTTGAAATTACAACAGCTCTGAAAAAAGTGACTTGCAGCCAGTCCCCCCCACGTACAACTGTGGTTGCAGCGTGCCAGGTGGTACGTTCACATTTGCAACCCTCAGACAAAGTCAGTGGGGTGAGTAGGTGAGTAAGTGTGTTACTAACTTAGCAATCGCAGTGATTCACTTAAGAACTGTGGCAGGCAAGGTCATAAAATGGGGCAAAACTCACCTAACCACAGAAGTGCTCAGCAACAGAAATGTTGGAATCAACTGTGGTCATAAATCAAGGACTACCTGTGCATTAAAGCAGTATTTCTCAATCTCAGCAACTTTGAAGACATAGTTAGACTTTTTTTAGTGCTTGTTCAGCTGGTGTTATTCAGGGCTGTACAGAGACTTCAGATAAGAATTGGTGTAAGAATTCCCACCTCTTTTTTCCCTCTTTAATATCTTGATTAAATGTCAAAGTCCAACATTAAAATCCAAACTAATGTAAAAGGGAAAAGGGGGAAACCAATTAAAAGGGACCAAACATTTACAACGAATTTACAACGAAGATGGCCTCTGATTTCCGTCAAGTCCGGCGATAATAACAAGTCGACCACCTCTCTCCATTTCAGCCAATAATACCAGTTTCTCGAAATACAGAAGTCCTCAACGTAGGACCACAATTGAGCCTAGAATTTCTGTTGCTAAGCGAGATAGTTGTTCAGGGAGCTTTGCCCCATTTTAAAACTGTTCTCCCCACAGTTGGTAAGTGAATCACGGTTGTTAAATAACTCTGGCTCCCCCATTGATTTCGCCTGTGAGAAGGTCACAAAAGGGGATCCCGGGATCCCGTAACACGGACACCCTGTCGTAAAGTCAATTGCCAAGGGTCCGAATTTGGATCAGGTGACTGTGGGATGCTGCGAGGATCATAAGTGTGAAAAATGGTCATTAGTATAGAATAGAATAAGGAATAGAATAGAATAGAGAATAGAATAGAGAATAGAATAAAATAGAATAGAATAGAAAATAGAATAGAATAGAAAATAGAATAGAATAGAATCTTTATTGAGAATAGAATAGAATAGAAAATAAAATAGAAAATAGAAAATAGAAAATAGAAAATAGAAAATAGAAAATAGAATAGAATAGAATAGACTAGAATAGATGAGGATGGTGATGGGAATAGAAAATTAGAATAGAATAGAATAGAATAGAATAGAATAGAATAGAATAGAATAGAATAGAATAGAAAATAGAATAGAATAGAAAATAGAAAATAGAAGAATAGAATAGAATAGAATAGAATAAAAAATAGAATAGAATAGAATCTTTATTGAGAATAGAATAGAAAATACAATAGAATAGAAAATACAATAGAATAGAATAAAAAATAGAATAGAATAAAATAGAATAGAAAATAGAAAATAGAAGAATAGAATAGAATAGAAAATAGAATAGAATAAAAAATAGAATAGAATAGAATCTTTATTGAGAATAGAATAGAAAATAGAATAGAATAGAAAATAGAATAGAATAGAATAAAAAATAGAATAGAATAGAAAATAGAAAAGAATAGAATAAAAAATAGAATAGAATAGAATCTTTATTGAGAATAGAATAAAAAATAGAATAGAATAGAATAGAATAGAACAGAACAGAACAGAACTACAGACTTGGAAGGGACCTTCGAGATCTTCTAGTCCAACCCCCTGCTCAGTGCCCTTGTAACCTTGACTGGTCACTAAACGAACTGTCATAAGTCGAGGTCCAGCTGTTCCAATAATCCATTTCCAAAACATCCACCTTCATAAAGGCTCTGGAAGCTTTTCCCTTCAGGGCAACGAGCACCACCGAGTGCTTTTCCTCCCCTTCAGCTCAAAAGGCCACGATGGAAAATCTGCGTTGAGCAAACAAGCCAGAAGGGATTTGGGAATCCAGAGATGAAGAGGAAGATGTCAGATAATAAGACACCGGGGAGCTTCGTCCTCTACTTTAATAAGATCCCCCAGGACCAAACAGGGAGGCTGTGAGTACGTAGAGCAGGGCTCTCCAACCTTGGCAACTTTAAGACTTGTGGACTTCAACTCCCAGAATTCCTCAGCCAGCCACGTGAGGAATTCTGGGAGTTGAAGCCCACACGTCATAAAAGGGCCATAGTTCCCCCATGCTGGCTGAGGAATTCTGGGAGTTGAAGTCCACAAGTCATGAAGGGGCCATAGTTCCCCCATGCTGGCTCAGGAATTCTGGGAGTTGAAGTCCACGAGTCATAAAAGAGCCATAGTTCCCCCATGCTGGCTGAGGAATTCTGGGAGTTGAAGTCCACGAGTCATGAAAGGGCCATAGTTCCCGCATGCTGGCTCAGGAATTCTGGGAGTTGAAGTCCGCAAGTCATGAAGGGGCCATAGTTCCCCCATGCTGGCTGAGGAATTCTGGGAGTTGAAGTCCACAAGT
>NW_015401565.1:0-4658 GCF_001527695.2 Protobothrops mucrosquamatus
TTCCTTCCTTCCTTCCTTCCTTCCTTCCTTCCTTCCTTCCTTCCTTCCTTCCTTCCTTCCTTCCCCACCCCTCTCTCCCTCCCTCCCTTCCTCAGCCACACGGTTGCTACCTGGTTAAAAAAAAAACAGGCAAACGTGGAAATAACCCAAGTAAGGAGAGCCCCCCTAGGCGATTTAGCGTAGTCTTTATACACTTGTGAAAAGCAAAGGCACCCCATCATCAACAAGCCCTAGGCAGCCATCACTAAAATTTTCACACACCGCTTGGTCGGGCAGAGCTTTCCCAGATGGCACGCTCCTTATAAAATATTGCAGCCCCTTCCATTCTGTCTCCCAGGGATCATCCGGCCGCGGAATATGCAAAACTCTCAGCTAATTTTTTTACAGCAAGAAAACGGAGTCCGCCTTGAATTTAAAATTGAACTCGGTCAGGGTGGTGGGTGCTCCCTGAAGCATGGGATGGTTCCTGGAATATGCCAGGCAGGATAAGCTCTGCAAGAAAGATTAGGTAAGAGAAGAAATATTCAGATTTATCCTCCAAAAGGTGACTTTTAAAGGCCCCACTGTGGCCAAAACAGCTTATGTGATGTAGTAATGAAGGTACCCATGGAAGAGAATGTTTGTGGGTCAGGACCGAACTGTGGAGTCCTGGGTGCTCTCTCAGCTAGGTTGTTTCCTTGCAGACATTCCATTACCCAACAACAACAACAACAACAACAACAATAATAATAATAGTAAAGTTGGAAGGGACCTTGGAGGTCATCTAGTCCAACCCCCTGCTCAGGCAGGAAACCCTACACCATTTCAGACAAATGGCTGTCCGGTCTCTTCTTAAAAACTTCCCGTGTTGGAGCATTCACCGCTTCTGGAGGCAGGTTGTTCCATTGATTAATTGTTCTGACTGTCAGGAAGTTTCTCCTTAGTTCTAGATTGCTTCTCTCCTTGATTAGTTTCCACCCGTTGCTTCTTGTCCTGCCTTCAGGCGCTTTGGAGAACAGCTTGACTCCCTCTTCTTTGGGGCAGCCCCTGAGATACTGGAAGACTGCTATCATGTCCCCCCTCGTCCTTCTCTTCATTAGACTAGACATACCCAATTCCAGCAGCCGTTCCTTATATGTTTTAGCCTCCAGTCCCCTGATCATCTTTGCTGCTCTTCTCTGCACTCTTTCTAGAGTCTCAACATCTTTTTTACATCGTGATGACCAAAACTGGATGCAGTATTCCAAGTGTGGCCTTACTAAGTCATTGTAAAGTGGTATTAACACTTCACGTGATCTTGGACTAGAAGACCAAGGGGTTGGACTAGAAGACCTCCAAGGTCCCTTCCAGCTCTATTCTGTTCTGTCCTGTTCCGTTCTTTCTATTATTTCCATTCCATCCCATTCCATATTTTCTATTCTATTCCATTTCATATTTTCTATCCTATCCTATCCTATCCTATCCTATCCTATCCTATCCTATCCTATCCTATCCTATAATAATAATAATAATAATAATAATAATAATAATAATAATAATAATAATAATAATAATAATAATAATAATAATAATAATAATAATAAAGTTGGAAGGGACCTTGGAGGTCATCTAGTCCAACTCTTAAAAACTTCCAGTGTTGGAGCATTCACCGCTTCTGGAGGCAGGTTGTTCCACTGGTTAATTGTCCTCACTGTCAGGAAGTTTCTCCTTAGTTCTAGGTTGCTTCTCTCCTTGATTAGTTTCCATCCGTTGCTTCTCGTCCTGCCTTCAGGCGCTTTGGAGAATAGCTTGACTCCCTCTTCTTTGGGGCAGCCCCTGAGATACTGGAAGACTGCTATCATGTCCCCCCTCGTCCTTCTCTTCGTTAAACTAGACATACCCAATTCCAGCAACTGTTCCACAAACATCAGTGGCCACAAACATCAGCTTTGTCCAAGAATGGACTTCTTTTCCAAATTGTCCCTTTTAGAAGTCTGGGCCTCACTTTTTAATCTAGATCTTTGGTCTACCACCAATGGTCCTATAGGTTGTCCTCAACATACAACCACAATTGGCACTGAACCTTCTGCCACTAAGTGAAACAGCGGTCCTGTGAATTGTGACCAATCTTACAACATTTTTTTTAAATAGGGTTGAAAGGGACCTTGGAGGTCTTCTAGTCCAACCTCCTGCTCAGGCAGGAGACCCTCTGCTATTCCAGGCAAGTAGCTGTCCACTTGAATATCTCTAGTGATGGAGCACCTGTATCCTCTGGTGGCAAGCAGTTCCACTGGTTAATTGTTCTCACTGTCAGGAAATTTCTCCTTAATTCCAGGTTGTTTCTCTCCTCGATTAGTTTCCATCAACCGCTTCTTGTTCTGTAATGTCCTTTGTGGTGACGTCATTACACAAAAGAGGCAAATTGCAACGTTTACATAATTTCCCCTTCCTGGACACTCATGATTTTATGATGCAAATACGGCGAGGATTTTGTGTCCGGCAGTTGATGTCTGTTGCATCAAAATCTGCAAAATTAAGGTTTCGTTACATTAAGGAAACAGAGGACTTCACAAATGATGGCAGGCAGAGAAGTGTTTTGGGAAGAAGCCAGTAGAAATACAAATATTTTTTTTACAATACCAATGCACGAGAGCTAGTTTGGTCTTGTAGTTACGGTGGTGGCCTAGAAACCAGGAGGTGGTGAGTTCTAATCCTACCTTAGGCCTGAAAGCTGCCTGGCTGACTTTGGGCCAATCACTAGGAGACGCTGAGTTCTAGTCCCGCCTTAGGCATGAGAGCCGGCTGGGGTGACTTTGGGCCAATCGCTAGGAGACGCTGAGTTCTAGTCCTGCCTTAGGCATGAAAGCTGACAGGGTGACTTTGGGCCCATCGTTAGGAGGCACTGAGTTCTAGTTCCGTCAACACTGGAAGTTTTTAAGAAGAGACTGGACAGCCATTTGTCCGAAATGGTATAGGGTTTCCTGCCTGAGCAGGAGGTTGGACTAGATGACCTTCGAGGTCCCTTCCAACTTTATCATCATCATCATCATCATCATCATCATCATCATCATCATCATCATCATCATCATCATCATCATTATTATTATTATTATTATTATTATTATTAAAGTCCCCTGGGCAACTTTGAACCAATCACCAGGAGGCTGTGAGTTCTAATCCCGCCTTAGGCATGAAAGCTGACAGGGTGACTTTGGACCAATCGCCAGGAGGCTGTGAGTTCTAGTCCTGCCTTAGGCATGAAAGCTGACAGGGTGACTTTGGACCAATCGCCAGGAGGCTGTGAGTTCTAGTCCCGCCTTAGGCATGAAAGCTGACAGGGTGACTTTGGACCAATCACCAGGAGGTTGTGAGTTCTAGTCCCGCTTTAGGTATGAAAGCCCGCTGGTGACTTTGGGCCTGCCCCTCTCTCAGCCCACACCACACCACAGGGCTATTGTTGTGGGGAACATGGGAAGAGGGAGGAATATTAGGGCGTTTCCCCCCCCCACTGCCTTGAGTTATTTATAAAAATAATGAAGGCAGGAAATAAATGCATCCACACAATGCAAAAACGGCTCTGCCCTCCCCTTCTCTTAAGAGGCACGGGCCTTAATGTGTTTTTTTCCTCATCTAAATGGATGGGAGATCAAGCTTAGCTTCTGCTAAAATAGGTTTTTCATACCTTGGATCTAATTTTTCAGGACTAATCTTCCAGCCACCAGATTCCAAGACTGAAATAGAATGCAGTTTAATTTTTTGGGCTTCTTAATAGCACTTCTAACTTGCACTGGGAGAGGACTTAATTGCCTTTTCTTCAAAAAGAGATGCCTTCAAAAAGAGAATGTATGGTTTTAGAGAGTCCTCTACGTCAGGGGAATGTATTGCCGGTGGGGATGGTTAATTTATTTAATTTTTTTTTTCCAAATGCACAAGCTGAAATTCTTTTGCGGCATGATGTAGCATTGTCTCTGCAGGCAATTTTGAGGAAGAATGTCATCCATCATCTGGAAAACCTGGAACCCGTATTGGCGTGACTCTCTTCGCTGAGTAGAGGCAGTAGCAGCAGCGAAGAAATTAGCAGGGTGTTAAACTCTGCGATGCAATTTCTCCGGTGTTTTCCCCCCCCTCACCTAGCAAAAAAGGTAAGTTTGTTGAAAATCTTATTTTTAACTGAACTGTGAGCATCCTAGACCAAGCCGAGTCCCAAACCACCAGAAAGTTGGCTCTCAGACCAATCGGCCATCAACGGGCACATAGAGATAAACAACGTCTACACACGATTCTGAAGAGACAACCCAAGCGCTAAAAAGGAAACAAAAAGTCCAAAACCCTTCCTCACCAGCAATCGACATCCATATGAGCAGAGACGAACATCAAGGTTAACACTAGACCGACGATCAAGAAGTAAACATCACCCCAACCGAGGTACTAGCAACTCAGACAAAAAAAAAACCCTAACAGTAAACAACTGCCTAATCAAGGAACCAACAAGAACACTCCCACTAACACCGACAGGGCAGGACACTAATATGTAAAAAGAGAGGAAACCCCACTCCTTTCTAGCACTGATGCTGTTACCTATTTGGGTAATGAAACATCTGCAAGAAAACAGCCAAGCTCAGAGAGCACCAAAGACTTCACAGTCGTCCTCCTCCTCCTCCTCCTCCTCCTCCACCACCACCTCCACCTCCTCCCCTCCT
>NW_015401566.1:0-4657 GCF_001527695.2 Protobothrops mucrosquamatus
CGCCGCAGATTGCCCAGGCAGCCCAGCAGCGCCATGGCGGCCATGCCCTCTGCCCGCACCCCGCAGCATCAACTGTGCGGGATGGGGCAGGAGGGCAGAGTCTTGTCTACGCTGCCTGGCTGCCATGTCCTTGGCTGCGCTGCTCCGTGTGGGCCACGCTCAGGGGCGACTCCTCCAGGGGGACTGCTGGTGAGGAGGGGGTCGTGGGGGGAGGCGAGGCCGGGGCAATGGCACGCGTGCCCACAGAGAGGGCTCCGAGTGCCACCTCTGGCACCCGTGCCATAGGTTTGCCACCACTGCCTTATACGATCTCGGTCTAATCATTACTTAATCTATTTTTGAATTTAGGTTCAAAAAAATCACATTTCTGGTTTCTGTCCAACATTTCAGTTCTCATTCCATGTCAGTAATTCTGTGAACAATCATTGGGACTGGAAACTACTTATATTGGTATCAGTGGGAGAAAATATAGAGCCTTGTTGCATACAGTTTCTGTATCAGAGAAGGTTGTATCCACTTTAAATCAATTTGCCTTGTTGGCCCCTTTTTCCTATGTTTATTGGCATCCCAATATTAATTTCACCCAATATTTTGTGTTTTGAACTGTTTTTACTTGGATTCCTAGAAAAAGAAATAAGCTGGTTTGGGCTCCTTCTCTCTGCTCCCAATTTAACAGTCATGGAATTAATTCCATCTCCCACCAACCCCAGGAGATTCCGGTCCTTTCCCACCCCTTCAAACAGCCCTTCTCTCTCCTTCCCCCTAAAACCACATATACAGTCTGTGCATTTGTCCATCCGAATTAGTGTATGTATATTTGCCTGGTCATCTATAAAACATTCCTCCTGAACAGCTAATAGGTTAATCCAGAGAAGCCTCAAAAATCTTCTAGGCCGGGATGTAAATGGGCGTGTATATTAACCCACAAATCTTGGCAGAGCTGCATGCTAGCAAAATGGAGTTTGGGGGCTTTTCCCAAACTGGATTCAGGGGGGGAAAAAATGAGACTTCACTAAAAAAAGACTTCAGTGAAAGATCCCTTGTGGTTCTTACAACTGCACCTGAAACAAAATCAAGACATTTTAATGCATTCCTTCTGAAATTGTCAAATGCTAAACATTCTGCAGGATCATGAATTGGATCCCACAGGAGGGTAAAACAGAAATGTTATTTGTGGATTCCAAAAAAAAAAAAAAATCTTGGTAGGAAAAGCTGTGAGCCAGCCAGCCAGCCAGGCAGCAGGCAGGATGTTGCTTTACTGATGCTAATCCTTACTCTTTCTCCCAGGCTGCACTTGTAATGAACAGGGCACTTTGCCCACCCACTGCTCTGAAGGCATCTGCCATTGCGATCAAACTACAGGCCATTGCCCCTGCCGTGCCAACGTGGTGGAAAAGAACTGCGACAGATGTGCCCAGAATTTCTGGGGTTTTGGCAGCGACTTGGGCTGCCAGCCATGTAACTGTGATCCAACCCATTCGTTACGTTCAGACTGCAACATGGTAAGGGACTAAGACTTTGGTAAATTAAACCCAAGTGAGAGGTGCTAAAACAGGTCTGGTGACTTTGGGTTTTCTGCTATATCACTGCCCTCTTTCTAAATTGCTTTCCCCCCCCCTTTTTTTTTCTTTCTTTTCTTTCTTTACTCAGTTTACAGGGCAGTGCCATTGCCAGCCAGGGTTTGGAGGTCGTGTTTGTTCTCATTGCCAAGAAAATCATTGGGGCGACCCAGAAGAGCAGTGCTTAGGTAAATATGGGTATCTAACGTAATCAGGCACTTTCTACCAACACATGCAATCTGCACACAGAACAGCATATCGAAAACCCAATGAGATTAAGAGTTGGATGGATGGGAGGTTGTTCTCATGGGAATAAGTCCCGACCTTGTGCCAGACCGTAAACCAGCTTTCCCTGATCTGGTGTATTAGATGTCTCCTGCCGTCATTCTTATTAGAATCAAAACTCTTAGATTCTAATCCAAGCTAGAAAATGGAAATATCTCATAAAAATGAAAATGTGAAATATCTCATACAATTCTCAGCTTCTGACGAGGGATCGGAATATATTAGTTTTATGGTATTTCAGGTTGTTTGTTTATGCCCCCCCTTGTTTTTGTACCCATGCCTGATTTTATTTATTGTTACTTATTTCTATTAAATAAACATCAGGTTTAAATGTTGCATTCACAATTTTAAAAAAAGAAGAAGAATTGAAGCTGTATATTTGGGAAGATGCCAAATTGGTATCTTCCTCTAACCTCCATCTCCTGTGAAACCTATTCTGTAATATAGTAGTTGACCTAAACGGTAAAATAAATAATAATAATAATAATAATAATAATAATAATAATAATAATAATAATAATAATAATAATAATAATAATAATAATAATAATAATAATAATAATACCAATTAGGTCAGAACCAAAGGGAGCTTTAGGACTGTGATTAGTACAGAATCTACATTCTGATTAGTAGTAGGAGCAGTTTTAATAATGAGTAATAGTGATGCCTATTTGTTTGTTTGTTTTGACCATTTAGTCGTGTCCGACTCTTGGCGACTTTATTGGCAAGTGCTCTCCACGCTACCTTGTCAAGCACAGCTTCTTTGAATTGTTGGATGCTTAACTTTGTGTCAGATTTGAACACAATACAGATACACCAATTAAGAGAGAAGGGGTTCCTCAGAATATAAAAAACAAAAATAACACAGACCAAGTCCTGTTCTCCAAATCTATTTAAGATTCTGCCCAGAGCAGAGATTCCCCCTACATTTCTTTTTTTTTCAAAGTTTTTTATTTATAATACAGTTAAAACAAAAATGGACATAACGTAACATTCCAGTATATGTATTTCTAACAGTTTGTTCCTCTTCATACATATAGTTCTTAATCTCTATATATACATACATATTTTTCTATACAATACAATATCTAATTAATTTCTCTATATACTAACATACAATTATATATATTCCTATCTTAACACTTAGCTTATAACCCGAACAGTCCCCCTTGATTCACACCAATAATAAAATTTGTCCCAGATTTCAAAATAATCTGACTCTGTCTCCCCCTACATTTCTTTTTAATGATGAATTTTTAGTCATGATAAATTTAAGAGACGGGGCTTTTAAACTTTGTCCTGTTTTTCCTCACTGAACTAATCTTTTCTCCTTTGCAGAAGACTCACTGATTAATATATTTCCTGTCAAAAAAGACACGATCATACCCATCAGTGGCATTTTTAATAACAAGTAGAGAAGCATTCCTTAATTTATGACCACAGTTGAGACCCAAATTTCCGTTGCTAAGCAAGGTGGTTGTTAAGTGACCCATGCTCAGTTTTACAGTCTCTTTTGCCACGGTTGATAATCAAATCACTGCAGTTATCGGGGTGAATCATGTCGTCGTTTAGCAAAGCCGGTTTCCCCCGACGGGCTTTGCTTGTCGGAAGCCAGCTAGGAAGGACGCAAATAAAACAAATAAACGTTGGTTGCCACACGCCAGAATTTTGATTGCATGTGGAGTTGCTGCAATGGTTATAAGTACGAGGACCTGTCGTAAGTCATTTTTTTCGGAATCGTTGTAACTGCAAACAGTCACTAAATGAATGTCGAGGTTTACCTATAATTCCATGCAAAGGGGGAAAGTGCCTTATTTTAACAGCTCCATACTCCTCCCCCCTCTGTACAAATTGTGATGGGCCCCATCCTGTCAGCCCTGTTGATCAGAGAGAAATTGGATGAGTTGGTATACCTTTGCAGGTGAACTACAACAGGGGTGTTAAACTGCCGGCCCGCGGGCCGGTTTCATCATACCGGAGCCACGCCCACCCCATTGCCGGCAAGGGCAAAAAAGCTCCGATACGTTGCGCGACGTCACGTGACGTCGCGAGTTTGACATGTCTGAACTAAAGGGTCTCCGTGCTTTGACATCTTCTCTGCTTAGGTCTGTTTGTGTCATAATCTTTATTATTAGCTTATTTACTTTTCTTGGTCATGACCTCCGTCTCTGCTCTCTGCAGCTTGTCAATGTGACCCGATCGGTTCAGAGAGCCCGCAGTGTGACCGCCTCACCGGACATTGTTTATGCCGTGGTGGCTTTACGGGGAGAAACTGTAACCAGTGCCAACGTGGCTTCCAGAAGAACTTTCCCCACTGTTCTCCCTGCCATACGTGCTTTGGCCAGTGGGACCTGGTGCTGAATCAGCTCAATGAACAGCTGCAAAGGCTTCAGGATAGAGTGCGGGCCCTGAAGGAAGGTGGCCCCATACCCGAAGCCAGCAACAGCCGCCTGCGCGGCCTGGAGAGCAGCTTGGCTTGGGTGGAACAGCTTCTGATGGATGGAAAGAGTCTGAGTGGTTCGATGCTGCAGCAGCTCAACAACCTCTTAACAGATACAAGGTATGCCAGTAGGTATGGGGTGGGGAGGACCGGTAGGAGAAACAGAGATGTGGGTTCTTCTTCTTCTTCTTCTTCTTCTTCTTCTTCTTCTTCTTCTTCTTCTTCTTCTTCTTCTTCTTCTTCTTCTTCTTCTTCTTCTTCTTCTTCTTCTTCTTCTTCTTCTTCTTCTTCTTCTTCTTCTTCTTCTTCTTCTTCTTCTTCTTCTTCTTCTTCTTCTTCTTCTTCTTCTTCCTCTTCTTCTTCTTCTTCTTCT
>NW_015401567.1:0-4656 GCF_001527695.2 Protobothrops mucrosquamatus
GTATTACTGATTTTGAAAGCTGTTTTTTTTAATGGCTTAACTTGCTGTTTTCCAGGTTTACTCGCACAAATCTCAATTAGTCTCTCCTCCTTATTGTTTCCTTATTTTTGAAGCCACCGTTAAGAAGATAAGTGTACTGCTGATTTAGATAACTATGGAAAGTAGCTATCCATCAGACTGCTGTTTGTTTGTTTTTTTTCTGATGTGGCAGTGCAGTGTTCTTAAAGCACTGCTTGGCTTTCTGAAAACGCCAATAAATGAAATGCCATTAGCACGATTGTTTTTGCAATTAAAAGAAGTGTAGAGATGTATTAGTCAAATTCCCTACTTTCTTGTAGATGACCAGTGATGTATATATAGTGTCATATATGGGTGTATGTGGGTATATGCAAAATATGTGTTTGTATGTGGGTATACACATTATATTTTTTTGAGAAAAAAATGCAACAAAATTTCATTTTTAACATATGCTGATTAGTGTACATTTAAAGTGACAACTAAGATTTCTATTCTATTCTACTCTACTCTACTCTACTCTACTCTACTCTACTCTACTCTACTCTACTCCATTCCATTCCATTCTATTCTATTCTATTTCATTTCATTCCATCTATTCTATTCTATTCTATTCTATTCTATTCTATTCTATTCTATTCTATTCTATTCCATATTTCCTATCTATCCTATCCTATCCTATCCTATCCTATCCTATCCCATTCCATTCCAATCCATTTCATTCCATATATTCTATTCTATTCTACTCTACTCTACTCTACTCCACTCCACTCCACTCCACTCCACTCCACTCCACTCCACTCCACTCCATTCCATTCCATTCCATTCCATTCCATTCCATTCCATTCTATTCTATTCTATTCTATTCTATTCTATTCTATTCTATTCTATTCTATTCTATTTCATTTCATTCCATCTATTCTATTCTATTCTATTCTATTCTATTCTGTTCTGTTCTGTTCTGTTCTGTTCTGTTCTATTCCATATTTCTTATCTATCCTATCCTATCCTATCCTATCCTATCCTATCCTATCACATTCCATTCCATTCCAATCCATTCCATTCCAATCCATTTCATTCCATCTATTCTATTCTATTCTATTCTATTCTATTCTATTCTATTCTATTCTATTCTATTCTATTTCATTTCATTCCATCTATTCTATTCTATTCTATTCTATTCTATTCTATTCTATTCTATTCTATTCTATTCTATTCTAATTCCATTCTATTCTATTCTATTCTATTCTATTCTATTCTATTCTACCCTATCCTATCCTATCCTATTCTATTCCATATTTCCTATCCTATCCTATCCTATCCTATCCTATCCTATCCTATCCTATCCTATCCTATCCTACCCTCTCCTACCCTATCCTATCCCATTCCATTTCATTCCATATATTCTATTCTATTCTGTTGTTCTGTTCTGTTCTGTTCTCACACACATATATACATATATGCAAAAAGTAAAGCAATCAATTTTTTGATCAATGTGTGCTACCTGCTCTAACATATGCCGGTGAAACATGGACACTAAGGTCACAATCAACACAAAAGCTACGAGTGTCGTAAAGAACCATGGAAAGATACATGCTCGGCATCGCAAGGCACAATAGGAAGACCCATGGATGGATTAGAGAACAAACAAAACTACACGATGCCCTCAAGAGAATAAAAAGAGCTGATAAGGAATTGGCAGGCTGGAGAACTGAAGCCCGCACTTCAAGCTAATTGGGGAATGTGATTTATGACTGTTAATTGGAGGAGGGAATTGTGCTTTGATACTAAGGCCACATTTGGAATACTGCGTCCAGTTTTGGTCACTACGATGTAAAAAAGATGTTGAGACTCTAGAAACAGTACAGAGAAGAGCAACAAAGATGATTAGGGCAAACAGGGAACAGTTGCTGGAATTCGGTATGTCTAGTTTAATGAAGAGAAGGACGAGAGAGGACATGATAGCAGTCTTCCAGTATCTCAGGGGCTGCCCCAAAGAAGAGGGAGTCAAGCTATTTTCCAAAGCGCCTGAAGGCAGGACAAGAAGCAACGGATGGAAACTAACCAAAGAGAGAAGCAACCTAGAACTAAGGAGAAACTTCCTGACAGTTAGAACAATTAACCAGTGGAACAACCTGCCTCCAGAAGGGGTGAATGCTCCAACACTGGAAGTTTTTAAGAAGAAACTGGACAGCCATTTATCCGAAATGGTATAGGGTTACCTGCCTGAGCAGGGGCTTGGACTTGATGAACTCCAAGGTCCCTTCCAACTTTTTATTATTATTATTATTATTATTATTATTATTATTATTATTATTATTATTATTATTATTATTATCATCATCATCATCATCATCATCATCATCATCATCATCATCATCATCATCATTACTACTACTACTACTACTACTACTACTACTACTACTACTACTATTACTACGTTCCCAGGGGAGGGGAATTCAGTTTTTGGCTTTGATTATGTAAGTGCCGATATTATGCTACTCGAATAAAAGATTCTTTAAGCTAAACAATGCCTCGAAGTTCTTTTGAAGAGTTCCATCTGTCGGAACCATGACACAATGGCTAGGATGATGATGATCATAGACTCCAGATTTCCTGCACTTGGTATTTGTTTGTATTGTTTCTACGAATAACTCAAGGTCGCAAACATCCCTAATGGTCCTTCCTCCTTCTACAACACCCCTGTGAGGTGGGTTGGGCTGAGAGGGAGGGATGGGCCCAAAGTCACCCAGCTGGCTTTCATGACTAAGGTGGGACTAGAACTCACCGTCTCCTGATGAACGTCACCCAGCAGGATTTTATGCCTAAGGTAGGACTAGAACTCATAGGCTTGTTGCTTAGAAGGATGGCTTCCTTCTGGCTAGTTGCCAGATATCTTTTTGCAAGAATAAAATTCGATGAACCTAGAAGGTGTGACCAAAGTAATTTTGAACATAGAATAGGAAGGAAGAGTTTGGAAGTGTTGTTATCAGTCGGCAGGGCCAACGTGCTATTTATTTCTGATTTCCACGTAGTGTCAACGCTGCTAACATCGGATGTTCTTGCTTTGACAACATATGGAGTTGCAGCCATTTTCCTTCTTATGTTTTACTCTTAGAATTAGAATTAGATGATACTGGGGGAGGGGAGGAGGAGGAATGTGCATGAGAGTTTAGTTAGACATAACAATATTGTAACTAGGGTGAGAACCAAGGTTTTTTTTTTTTTTAAAGGGATGATAAGAAATGGCGGGTTGAAGAACTGGAGGGAAAGCCTGCATTTCAAACTAATTGGGGAATGTGATTTATGACTGTAAAATAGAGGAGGGAATTGTGCTTTGATACTATGTGCTCAGGGGAGGGGAATTCAGATTTTGGCTTTGCCTATGTACGTGCCGATGCTATGCTACTCAAATAAAGATTCTTTAAGGTAAACAATGCCTTGAAGTTCTTTGAAAAGTTTCATCTGTCGGAACCATGACACATAGTCCATTCGTTTAGTGACCAGCACTGAAAAAAGTGACATGACCATTTTTCACACTTAGCACTCTTGAAACATCCCCGTGGTCATGTGATCAAAATTCAGACTCTTGGCAACTGACTCACATTTATGACGGTTGCAGTGTCCCCCAGGATCATGGGATCCCCCTTTTGCAGCCTTCTGACAAGCCAAGTCAACGGGGGAAGCCAGATTCATTTAGCAAGCATATTACTAACTTCACAATGGTAGCGATTCTCTTAACGACGGTTGCAAAAGAGCTTGTAAAATGAGGCAAAACTCACTCATCAACTCACTTGCTTTATGACAGAAGTGTTTGGCTCTATTGTGGCCGTACGTCAAAGGCTACCTGCGTAAAGTACAGAAAGTGGTGAGGACGGCTGAAAAGATTAGTGGCAGTTCCCTCCCTTCCATCCAGGACACAACATATAAGCGTTGCTTGAGCAGGGTCCGCAGGATTGTCTGGAATGCTACACATCCTCTTCACGACCTGTTTTCCTTGTTCCCTTCTGGGAGGAGGGGGTCTTTGTGCTATCCGAAGCAGAACATCCAGATTCAGTCCCAGTTTTGTTCCATACAGTATCAACCTGATGAACTCTCAAGCTTCCTCCTTCCGTTATGTATTCAAGATGGACAGTGATTAATATTTATATGTTACTTACATGTAAGGATGTAGGTCTATACATATGCTGTATATAGTATGTTTAAATGTGTGTTATGTATGTGTACACTTTGAGAGCAAGCAACTAAATTTCATTTTTAATGTATGCCGTTGTGTCCACAGGAAAAAAATGACAATAAAGGTTTATCTATCTATCTATCTATCTATCTATCTATCTATCTATCTATCTATCTATCTATCTATCTATCTATCTATCTATCTATCTATCTATCTATCTCTGTCTGTCCCTACCTACCTACCTACCTACCTACCTACCTACCTACCTACCTACCTACCTACCTACCTATCTATCTATCTATCTATCTATCTATCTATCTATCTATCTATCTATCTATCTATCTATCTCTACTTACCTATCTATCTATCATCGTCTGTCTGTCTGTCTGTCTGTCTGTCTTTCTACCTACCTACCTACCTACCTACCTACCTCTATCTATCTATCTATCTATCTATCTATCTAT
>NW_015401568.1:0-4656 GCF_001527695.2 Protobothrops mucrosquamatus
AATAATAATAATAATAATAATAATAATAATAATAATAATAATAATAATAATAATAATAATAATAATAATAATAATAATAATAATAATAATAATAATTCGTCACTTAGCAAATGTCTCCCTTAGCAACAGAAATTTTAGGCTCAATTGTGGTCCTATATCAAGGACTATCTGTTTAGTTCTTTTAACACAGGGGTGTTCAAACTTGGCCCTTTTATGACTTGTGGACTTCAACTCTCAGAATAAGAGAGTGCTGTTGTAATTCAAACAGTCACTAAACAAACTCTTGTAAGTCGATGACTATCTGTAATAAGCCAAATGGTGATTAATCATATCTGTGTTATCTTCTCTTCTTTTATTCAGACAATTGTATTGTGATTTCCAGTCTCTCAATGGCTATACATAATCCTTATGATCATAACTGGAATTAGGACTTCTGTCATTAAGCGATACAACCCCTAAGTGAGATGTCCAATTTTACAACCTTGTTGCTGTGGTATGTCATGGTTCCAACAGATAAAACTCTTCAAAAGAACTTGGAGTCCTAGTGGACGATCACTTGACCATGAGCCAGCAGTGTGCAGCAGCAGCCAAAAAAGCCAATACAATCCTGGGTTGTATAAACAGAGACATAGAATCAAGATCACACAAAGTATTAGTACCGCTTTATAAAACCCTAGTAAGACCACATCCAGAATGCTGCAACCAATTTTGGTCACCATACTACAAAGAAGATGTTGAAAAAAGTTCAGAGAAGAGCAACTAAGATGATCAAAGGCTTTGAGACTAAAACATATGAAGAAAAGCTGCAGGAATTGGGTTTGGCTATTTTAAAGAAAAGAAGAAATAGAGGTAACATGATAACAGTATTCCAGTATTTGAGGGGCTGCCACAAAGAAGAGGGGGTCAAATTATTCTCCAAAGCACCAGAAGGCAAGACAAGAAACAATGGTTGGAAACTGATCAAAGAGAGGAGAACCTGGAATTAAGGAAAAAGTTCCTAACAGTGAGGATAATCAGTGGAACAGCTTGCCTCCAGAAATCATGGGCACTCCATCACTAGAGGTTTTTAAGAAGAGATTAGATCAGTGGTGGCGAATCTATGACATGCATGCCAGAGATGGCACTCAGAGCCCTCTCTGTGGGCACACGCACTGTCACCCCAGCCCTGTCTCCCTCCGCAGCCCCCTTCTCACTAGCAGTCCCCCTGGAGGAGAGTCGCCCCTGAGCGTGGTCCACACGGAGCAGCTCAGCCAAGGACATGGCAGCCGGGCAGCGGGGACAAGACTCCGCCCTCATGTCCTGTAGATGCTACAGGGCATGGGTGGAGGGGGTGGCTGCCACGGCGCTGTTGGGCTGCTTGGGCAATCTACTGCGGTGGGCCGTGGAGGCGGTGGGTGGCCTTGCGGGGGAGTGGGGGTGGAACGGGTGAGGCACGGAGTGGGCAGGCGGAGAGGCAGGACCGGTTTTTGGGCACTGTCTCTAAAAGGTTCGCCATCAGTGGACTAGACAGTCACTTGTCTAAAATGGTGTAGGTTCTCCTGCTCAAGCAGGGGGCTGGACTAGAAGACCTCCAATGTCCCTTCCAGCTCTATTCTATTCTAATTCTAAGTTGAGGATTACCTGTAATAAAGTACAGATAGTCCTAGACATACAATAGGTCATTTAGTGATTCTTCAAAGTTATGACCATTGCAACATCGCCATGATCATGTGCTCAAAACTTGGATGCTTGGCAGTTAGTTCCTATTTATGATGGTGGCTTTGTCCTGGGGTCATCCAATCACTTTTTGCAACCTTCTGACACGCAAAGTCAAGGGCAAAGCCAGATTAACTTAGCAACTATGCTCCTGACTTAACAACTGCAGTGATTCACTTAACAACAGTGGCAAGAAAGGTTGTAAAATGGGGCAAAAATTATTTAACAAATATCTCGCTTAGTAACAGATATTTGGGGCTCAGTTATGGTTGTAAGCTGAGGACTACCTGCATAAGTATTGAGATTATCAGGCATTTGGCAAAAGGAGGACGTGTTCTCCTTTTTCTCTTTATGTCCTTCATCTGTCAGACAGCCTTAAAATCAAATATGATGTGGCTCTTTTGAGCACCATGTCTTTTGAGTGGGTAGGGACCAGCAGTCCTCATTCAACCCTCTGGATGTTGTGAACTTCTAAACTGTCTGCTTCTTTCTTTTCCTTGTCTACAGACATAGACAACAGGCTAGAATTACATTATTTGTTTCCTGGTTCAACAATTATCTTGAGCTCAGCTCTTTTAAATCTACAATTGCTATAGTCTGTAGATCTCATAATACATTTAAATGGTGAAATTTGAAGAGCACCCATCATGGATTCTATATTATTGTTAACATATGTTCTTGAAAATAGTTATTCGTTGAAAAAATAATGTGATTGAAAGACCAGTCTTTCTGATGCTGGAAAAAAAGGAAGTTCATATAGACGCAGATGTTACGCCCGAAAACCATGAATGACATGTGGTGATTCTTCCAAGTTGTGTTCTTTATTGTTTTAGAAATAAATACAGAATCTCGCCAGACTGAACATTTTACTATCCACATCTACAATATACTCTGGGAACTATTAGGGAGAGGCTGTCTTTACCCTCTTTCTCTGGTACATAACATTCATACTGAGTTGCTTCTTACTCTTCTGGAATACACCCCCTCCCTTTTGAGAATCCGCCTCCTTACTTCATTCCAGCAAAGTAGGCCTAAGTACATTTTTCGCTGCAGTTTTTCTCTGTAATTTTTGTCACGTATGCCAGGCAAGTTAGAGTGTCCTCCTTCCTCCCCATTTTTCCTCCTTTCCAATTGCCCATGTCCTCCTTTGCCTGTTCAGACATCTAGTAATCTACACCCATCATCACCATCTTTGCCTCACCTTCAGAATTGCCCACCTGGATTCACTGAGGCTGCGGGATATAGAATAATGGCGAGATCAAGTGCGTGTCAGAAGACATAAATAACTCAGTGTCTGCAAAAAGAGGGGGAAAAAGTACAGAGCTTCTCTCGATATGAGAAGGGTCACTTTGGAATAGATGATTATTACCCAGTCAAAAGACTGCCTCTGGGAAGAGAGCTGAATGTGACTTTGCAAACCACAGGGCAGGAATGAAAAATTGTGAAATTATGTAGGAATCTGTCAACGGCCATGGGTGCTCAGCAACAGCCATAAATGTGGATTGTTAGAAACTCAGGTAATACACTTTTTACTCTATGGTGTCTATATCAGGAGGTGGAGTAGGATAAGATGTACATTAGAGATTCTTCTAGTACCTCTAGGGAGAAAAGCAGATGTGAGACATTCTTAGGATATGGAAAAAGAAACAGTAAGAGACAATGTTCACAGGATACAATCTGGGTTGGTCACCAAGACCAAAGGTTTTGTCTTCTGAGCTTTTGGACTCAGCCCATATTCAGGGAACTTCTCTCCAGCAGAGTATGTGCTGTTCTGTGTGTGGTATTTATAGTGTCTGTTATAAGTGGCTTTTTAGATGTTGATTGGGGTGGGTTGATGGCTGGCTTTTAAATCATTAGCTGTCATTTGCTTGTGCTGCCCAGCCCTCGCCTCCTGATAGGCTGGTGGTAAATCAGCACTCCTGTTGACTGGTGAGGGGTCTGTTTCCCAGGCTTCAGTCACTTCCCTGGCTGTTTTTGTGCCTGCTCTTCCAACAATCTTGGTAGCTGCAAAATGGAATGTGTGTCCTTGTTCATTGCAGCGTGAGGCTACCAATGAGTTCACACAACAGCTAATGACTTAAAAGCCAGCCATCAACACCCCAATCAACATCTAAAGAGCCACTTACAACAAACACTATAAATACCACACACAGAACAGCACACACTGCTGGAGAGAAGTTCCCTGGAGATGGGCTTCAGCATGAGTCTGAAAGCTCGGAAGACTAAACCTTTGGGACTGGTGACCAATCCGGGTTGGATCCTCCAACTTTATCCTAGGACACATATATTCACCTTCATTCATGAGAATGTTCTCAGATTATGATCCTCAGAGGTTTGGTGGCCCATGAAGTGATCTCTGTTGTAGGTACAAAAATATATATTTATTTTATTTATATCCCATTTTTATTATTTTTATAAGCTATTCAAGGTGGTGAACACATCTAATACTCCTTCATCCTCCTCCTACTTTCTCCACAACAACAACCCTGTTGAGCTAAGAGAGAGGGAACTCGTCCAAAGTTAGTCAGGTGGATTTCACGCCTGAGGCAGAACTAGAACCCACAGTCTCCTAGTGATTAGCCAAAAATAAAAAAAATCTGAGCCAGTGATAAATTACATAGATGCTCCGCTGATACAGTGAATAGCTCATTATTGGACTGTAAATCAGTAACATCTTTCCCTAAGTAGCTGGTTGATCCTGTTTAGTCTGAACGATTAAAATTAAGAGTAAGCCCTACACCATCTGAATACACATGGGTGCCACTATGAGGAGCTCTTAATTCAGGGCAAATTCTTCTTCTTTTTTCCACAGAGACATAGATCTGCTCCAAATAATAAACACTCTGCTTCTCATTCTCCTTGACCTTTTTGCAAAACACAGGATTTGGGGCCTTTAATTCTAGCCACTGCAGTGTTTACAAAAAGGTCAAGGGTCAGTGTTCTTCCCCTAACCTCAACTAA
>NW_015401569.1:0-4654 GCF_001527695.2 Protobothrops mucrosquamatus
CAGAGGGCAGGAGCTGCCACAGAGAAGGCTCTCCCCCTGGGGGTCGCCAGCCGGCATTGACTGGCCGACGGCACCCTAAGGAGGCCCTCTCTGTGGGAGCGGACTGGTCGAAGGGAGGTGTTTGGTAGGAGGCGGTCTTGCAAATACCTAGGTCCATTGCCATGGAGCGCTTTAAAAGTTGTTACTAACACCTTGAAGCACACCCGGAAGGCCACCAGCATCCAGTGCAGCTCGCGCAGGAGAGGTGTTACATGGGAGCATCTAGAGGCCCCCAAAATCCCCCGCGCAGCCGCATTCTGAACTAGCTGGAGCCTCCGGGTGCACCTCAAGCATGTTTAAGAATTTTAATCAGTTCAAAATCTTACCATTATTAAAATGGTTAATAAATTATTATTTCTGTGGATTTTAAACTCTGTATTCTTATGACCAATATAGCTACTGTTGCATTTTTTATAACTTGGAAAAGGATACCAGCCTGCCACTCAGAAAGGGACCCTCATAGGAGGAGCCTGTAGCTTGATTAAAAATAATCAATATTTAATTATTCTTGGTTAGGGATTCGCAAAACTTTGAATAATATCCAGCTTAGTGAATATAGAGGCTGACTAAGTACTTTCCACCTCTGCAATCTGTGGATTTCTAGAATTTGTCTATAGAAAAATGGAGGGCTTGCTGAATTTTTTGCATTTGCCTCCTAGCAATTTCTCCTAACAAGTGGAGAATGAATGACAGAAGATCCTATAGATAAGAAACCATCCCTGTACCTCAAAATATGTGGATGATGTATTGTTTTTTTACCAGAAGAGGGCAGTGCATAACAAAATCTAAACACATACCTACATACCATAGTACATTCCCAATGTGTGATTTCCTTTTAGTTTAAGCAACATTAGGAAAATTCATACAATTAATGCTGACAAGTTATTTTATGAATATATGGAAATATATGCCATAATTCTCTTGTACTTGGAGCCAAATTGAATATACAAGTAAAGAACTTGAAAAAAATCCTGCCACTAGTGAGCACTTAATAACCACTGATTAATCCTCAAAAGTTTGTTTGAAACACCAAAGTCTATATGTAGTTTTAGAAAACTGTATATAGAAAATAATTTACCTCATACTCTTGATGCATTTTATATTAAAAACAGCGTTCCCATAGTCTGGCGCCTACAGATGTGTTGGACTGTAAATACCAACTGACTCAGCCAACACAGCTAGGCCATGCTGACTGGGAATGGTGGTGCAAGCCACTGCTATATGTCTGGAGATTCTCAGTCATCACTATTATTATTATTATTATTATTATTATTATTATTATTATTATTATTATTATTAGCATCATCATCATCATCATCCAGGTCATAGTTGTCCCAAAGATGCTTTTTCAAGAGGCAACTGGAAAGTCCAGTTGAAAAAGCATGTTTGGGACAAGCCACTGCTATGTTGAGACGTGTTTGTATCTGCCTGAAAAACACAGAATAATTAGGTTGATTATAGGGATTAAACAGCACTTTTAGGGAACATACATTTTGTGTCTGCTCATATCTACCATAGTAATCATTTTGTGAACAGGGAGGCTTTCTTCCGTAATGTTAATCATCTACAATACTAATAGACTGCAGGATCTGATCTAACAGACTACCAGGCTCGGGAACCAGCAAAAAATCCACTCTTGAAGCAGAGCAGAGAAACTTTGAAGGCAGACTCACATAATAAGGGGCCAGATGCTGAATTTAATTTCACAGATGGAACTGAAGAGAATTTGAGTTTACAGAAGCTGAGAATGAAAAAGATAATCAAAATGAAGGGAATACGGTGAAATGAATAGCAGATATGATAGGCAATATAAACACTAGTGAAAAAATAGCGAATAGATAAAATTCTTGTGGTATTTATTTTATATTGTGTAATCTTTTATTAATTTTTTTCCATTACATCTCTCTGTGTATAGTGACTAAGATTCTTCAGTCATCCTTTGCATGTATGGTATTAATGAAAATTATATATAAAAAGAAAATTAATTTACAAATTAGAAATAGTTTCCAAAACTGTGTAGTACACAAAATTGCAAACAATGTACATTTGGAAAAATATATAAACCTTTCAAAAATTCTGAAATTCAATCTACTTGACATACGTACAAAATGGAGAAAAGACAAAATAAACACATCTGTGCATTTCTTTTCATAGAAAACTCTATGAACTAACTTCATTTTTGGTGGGTTCTCCCCTCCTAGATGTTGTGTGTCCTTGCACCAGCAAATCTTTGAGTGATTCGAGAAGGGATAATTTGCAAATGAGCTTTAAATGGTATGTGCAATGTTTGCACCTCCTGTAGATACAATTTCAGTCACTTAAAAAAGACAATATTGTTAGTAGAATATACTGACTAGATCCTAATCATTGAAACCGATTATCTTTATTTATAAAAAGCAAAATAGGTCAAGGGTTATAAGTGTGTCATCTATGAACAAAGCTACTTGTTAGTAATAAAATTAACAAGAAAAGGGGTTAAAATTCACATCTGGTATATTCTCATTTTTCTCATTTATCAATAGTTCTGAAATATAAGGAAACTTTTGGACTTTCCCAC
The DNA here is from genome assembly GCF_001527695.2 of Protobothrops mucrosquamatus. Taxonomy (NCBI): domain Eukaryota; kingdom Metazoa; phylum Chordata; class Lepidosauria; order Squamata; family Viperidae; genus Protobothrops; species Protobothrops mucrosquamatus. The sequence goes on from NW_015401569.1 coordinate 2,597, forward strand.
TTAATAAAATAAAAAAGATCTGTAAGGGTGAACAGTAGGTGACTGACTCAACAATCCAATAGCAAATAGTAGGCTTCAATGCATACTTACTTTTTTCTGATGTTGCCAAGAAAAGACAAGTCAATTGTATTAGCTTTCTCAACAGCTGACCTCATTTTTACTGATACTACTATGAAAAAGATGAGATAAGCTTAGCATGCATCCATTCTGTATTCATTTATGGATTCCTTTTGTTTTCTTCCAGTCTTCCTATTAAGAATTTTGAAAAATTGGCTTCCGGTTTTTGCATCTGCAGCGCATGGCCGCGAGAGAGTGGACCTCCGCTCCCCACTGCTAGTTTCTTCCTGCTTGGGGGACCTAGATGGGTCTGAAGTTGCCCCGGAGAGGTGACTGTGAAGGAGGGGTGCCCCGTCTATCATGAAGCGACGGCAATCGCTTTGTTTGATCCGAGGAAAGCCCTCCAAACCCCACAGATGAAAGGCTAACGTGAAATCAGCATCTAGCCCAAGCTGCTTGCAGCCGAAGTCCCAGAGCATGAACCTAAACATCGCTGAACAGCGTGCTTGGAATTGGTGAGAGTACTGATCTTCTTTCTTCTATCTACTATTTAAATCCTTGAAAAGATCCCCAAAGCAAGAAAACCTCCAGAAGTGAAGGGAGGGGACTATATCCCCATTCCATTGCAGACAGAAGCAGCGAATTAACATAAAAGGTAGAAAGAGATATATTAAAATTTGATTTAAAATATTTCAGTCTGGACAAATCTAGGAACTAAAAAACTGTCAAGATTATACCCTAAAAAATTTCTGATGGAATTATAAAAATATATAACAAAAATAACTTTTTGATTGAAAGAAAAACTGAAAAAAGAAATAACTGCTGACATCTAGTGGAGAATCAGAGAATAGAACACTAACAATAAGGACTCAGAAATTGGCAGAATGCCCAGAAACAAAGAAAAAGTTGCTCCTTTGAATTGCAAATAACCTTGAAGACAGCTGGGTACAAAGGAAGAGTCAGCTATAAGATTAAAAAGTGCTTGAAAGGAAAAACAACAACACCTGGACTGTTGCTTGAACCTAGGAACTGTTTGTGGAGGGGAAAGACCTTGGCTTTTTGGCTAATCTTTTAGAGGAGAATTTGCAGGAGGGATTTAAAATGGCTTAATATACTGAATCTGTAATTTTGATTGACTGATAAATTGACTTTTGAATTAGAATATTGATGAGGGATTGTTTGAAGGGGGGAGACAACATGGATATCACATGCGTATCAAGGGATGACAGGATGCCACATTCAATATTTTCTCCTGAAGGACTTAGCCTGGAAAATCAAGGGCCTCCAGAAGCAATACTTCAAGGCAAGATAAATACTTTCCCAAAGGAAATATGTGTAATGTTAGAAGAAATACAAATGACAATAAATTCAAATCACGATGAAATTTGAAACAACTTTGAGGATTTAAATAAGCATATTTCCAATCTAAATCTACAATTAAAAAATACCCAGGAAATAACAACAAAGGAACAAACAAATCAGACAGCACATTACAAACTAGAAGAGTATGGTCAAATTGATGAAATAACAAAGGAAAAGAATTACAATTTGACACAAACAGGAAAAAATCTACAAGGTTCTGATAAAACAAGAAAAATGGAATTATTAGAGAACTATTAAAGTTTGGGGGACAGAAAGAATTTATCTTACTTACTTCATCTTTTGTATTCCCAACAACAATTGTAAAAATATAGGAACTGTTGGGTAAGCGGATTACATCAACTTGGAAAATTACTTGGCAAAAGAAGAAGATCAGAGACAGATACAAGAGATTTGACTCTCCCTACCAGATGGACTATTACGTTAATAAACATTTGTTTGAATATGGCTAAAAGAACAGAGAATTTTGAACATAAAGGGGCCTTATAACAAGAAGGATAATGAGATTTAAGTAATATAGTATGTTTTATAATATATTAAATGTTAAAATACTAGGTTGATGTAACTTTTATTAATATATAAGTAAAATATAAACTGATTAAAAAGGATGTTATATCTAGA
>NW_015401570.1:0-4653 GCF_001527695.2 Protobothrops mucrosquamatus
TAAACCGGTCGTAAGTCGAGGACTAAACCGGTCGTAAGTCGAGGACTACCCAACCGGTCGTAAGTCGAGGACTTTCCCTGCCCGGGAGCGCCGCGCATGCGTGGTTCCGCCCCCTGCGCCGGCCGAGGCGTAGCTGGCAAGCGGCAGAGACGGAGCAGGCCGACCACCAGCTGGCCCAGCTCAAGGGAGGTAAGGCACCTGCCGGAAAAGGGGGGAAAAAAATGGCGGACAAAAAAAATGGCGGACAAAAAAAATGGCGGACAGCCTTGCTTGGCGACCCCCATGAAATGGTCGATCGACCCCAAATGGGGTCCCGACCCACAGGTTGAGAACCACTGCGTTTAACTCAAAAACAAATAAACAAATATCAACTGAACATAACCGTAAAATATATACAATAACTACATAATGAATAATAATATAATGACATAAATTATAATAAATAAATAAAAATAATATAAAGCCTACTCAAAGGGGCTTGGCTTACTTTGCATGGACCGGTTGCTGGCATGCCGTGGACCGGTGCCCGGTCCACAGACTGCGGTTTGCGGACCCCTGTTCTAGGATATTAGCCAGCCCACCCAACATTTGTGTCATTTGCCAATTCAGAAGCTAATCCTTGCATCTCCTCATCCACGACAGTGATAAAAATGTGGGAAAGGGCAAGGTGACTGTTGGGTCAACCCACTCAGTTGAGGAGGATCATTAAGGCCCATCCTGGAGCACCCTGTTCGCCCAGTCACTTAATTCTCCACACCAGCCAGCCGGGGATAAATGGACTTCCTCAAATGCTTTGCTAAATCAAGATTTATCTACAGCCTTCCCGCCGTCTATTATGGGAGTTAACCCACTTAATGTTCTCTTGACAAATTCATGCAGACGTCTCACGCTGCCCGGCTGGAGCTGAGGTTTGTGGAACTGATCCTTTGCTGTGTCACCCGCCTTTGGGTCTTCCCGGGGTTATCAGCGCAGGTGGTCCTCAAGTTACGACGGCAGTCGAGCCCAACGTTTATGTTGCTAAGTGAAACCTTTATTGAGTTAGTTTTTAAGACCTTTTTGAAGACTTTTTTCTGCCACAGGTGTGAAGTGAATCTGGCTTCCCCCATTGACTTTGCTTGTCAGAAGGTCGCAAAAGGGGATCACGTGATCCCGGAGGGGGGGGCACGCTGCGACCGTCATAAATACGAGTCAGTTGCCGAGTGTCTCAGTTTTTGATCAAGTGACCATGGGGATGCTGCAACGGTCATAAGTATGAAAAACAGTCATAAGTCACAATAATAATAACAGTAGTAGCAGTAGCAATAGCAATAATAATAGTAATAATAGTAATAATAGTAATAATAGTAATAATAATAATAATAATAATAATAATAATAATAATAATAATAATAATAATAATAATAATAATAATAAAGTTGGAAGGGACCTTAGACGTCTTCTAGTCCAACCCCTGCTTAGGCAGGAAACCCTAGACCATCTACTCAGGCCGTTTTAACTTTGAACAGTCACTAAATGAATTGTTGTAAGTTGAGGATTATCTGTATTTGCTAGATCTTGCTTTTGAAGATACAAATATTTGTCCTTTGCCAATTGTTTGGCACTTGATCATCCATCCAGGAATTCTCATGGATAGGATAGGATAGGATAGGATAGAATAGAATAATGGAATGCAGAATAGAATAGAATAGAATAGAATAGAATAGAATAAAATAAAATAGAATAGAATAGAATGGAATAGAATAGAATGGAAAATATGGAATGGAATGGAATTATAGAATAGAATAGAATAGAATAGAACAGAGTAGAACAGAATAGAACAGGATAGAATAGGATAGAATAGAATGCAGAACAGAACAGAATAGAATGCAGAATAGAATAGAATAAAAAGAGTTGGAAGGGACCTTGGAGGTCATCTAGTCCAACCCCCTGCTCAGGCAGGAAACCCTATACCGTTTCAGACAAATGTCTGTCCAGTCTCTTCTTAAAAACCTCCAGTATTGGAGCACCCACAGCTTCTGGAGGCAGGTTGTTCCACCAGTTAATTGTTCCCACTGGTAGTAGGGAAAAGTTTGGCCAGATGATCAACAGATACCCTAGGATACAGTTGGTCGCTCCCGAAGATTAACTCACTCAAGGCTGAAAAGGACTTCCCTGCATCTACTTCTCTTAGCCCCGGCCTTCAATTCTCTGCTTTCATTTTTTTTCTTCAGAGTTACCTGGCGACACACCTGGAATCCTGCATCGCTCAAGAGATTTATTTATTTATTTATTAATTTATTATTTAAATTTATATACCGCCCTATCTCCCTTACGGGACTCAGGGCGGTGAACAGGCAATAATAAAAATCACAATAAATATTGAATTTCTTTGTTACCTGTTTAGATCTTGCCCTGTTCATGAAGTGGATGCCGGGTGAATTTTTTCCCCCTCCCTTCCTCTTCCTTTTATTTTTCAACCTAAGTGAAGAAGTGCTCGTAATGGTCCTCGGCCTCCTTACCGGCCTCAATTTATTCTCACCGTTATCCTTTCTGACAGCATCTGGGCTGTTATGGATTGTGCCTATTTGCCCTCGTTGACTTCTCCTACTTTCCGTGGATTAGAAAGTCCCGTCTTTTGTTTCAGAACTTCAGTAAGCACTTTTTCCCCTTCGTTGGAATTGCTTCTAGTTGTGCTTTTAGCAACTTCTTCTTTTCTTTTCTTTTTCTTTTGTAAATAACAGGCCCTGATCCTTGGGCTCCTCTTCCCGTTACTTTTCTCCAGCTATAGAAAGCTACTTATCGTTCTTGTTCTGAGTTTGCTAAAAACCCATCTCACTCTAGTCCAGAATGTGCGCTGGGGCATCACGGCGAGCTTCCCTTAATACCGATTTATCGGCCATTACTGACTTTATGTCTACGGCAGACATGTCAAACACAAGGCCGGATAGATGGATGCGGCCCACGAAGTGGTTTCATGTGGCCCGTGAAGCCATCCTGGAAACAGTGAGGGAACGGCCCCCAATGCCTTGGCCCTGGCCCAGGCCGGCCGGGAGCCAATGTACCATTTTGTGGTGGCCATTTATGCTGAAACGCATTCAGTCTTAGATCCACAAGGCCATCTGGAAACAGCGAGGAACCAGCCCCTGCCGCGTCGGCCCCGCCCCCTGGGTGCATGCTGGGGAGGGGTCACCCTTTGTGAGGAATGAAGAAATGGACTGTGCCTTGGCGCTTGCCCCGGTCCCACCCCCTTCTGCCAGAGACCCTCAGATCTGTCCCACTCCTGCCCAGGCCCCCACAGGCACCCTTGACGCGAACGATGTAGAGCTGGCCATGCCCATCCAGTAGGCCACACCCACTCCATCCACGCCCACCCAGTAGGCCGCACCCACTCCATCCACGCCCACCCAGTAGGCCGCACCCACTCCATCCACGCCCACCCAGTAGGCCGCACCCACTCCATCCACGCCCACCCAGTAGGCCACACATACTCTGGCCACACACACCCGCCTCCCCGAGGGCAACCACAATGCTGATGCGGCCCTCAATGAAATTGAGTTTGACACCCCTGGTCTACAGAGATTCTCGGTCCTCCAGGTTCTGGTTGTCCCAAACTGGACTTTGTTTGACCTGAAAGGTGTTTCGCTTCTCATCCAAGAAGCTTCTCCAGCTCTGACTGAACAGTGGAGGATTGAAGGATTTATACTCCTGGCAGTCATCTGCTCATTAGCACTCTTTCTGAGAATCGTTGTGGCTACTTGGAGGCTTCTCTGTGACTTCTGTCTTTCAAATGTAGGTGGACTGGCTGAATCTTGTCCTGGTTCAGCAGCCCGTCTGCATTTGAAGGACAAAAGTCGCTCTTTCGAAGACAGCAGTGTCCACCTTTCGGACGGAGAGGACCGCTGGTTTGAAAGAGGGATCAAAGAGGTCGTCTACTACATTAAAATTGGACAGCCCTCTCTCAACGGAGGGGGAAGGATACGACACCAACCATCTCCTGTCTACAACACGGGTCCTTTCAGCAGGTCCTAAGGGGACGGTTCTTTGCAGAGGTCCCAAAGGTGCTTTTTCAGAAGGCAACTGGACTTTCTTCGATTATTTTCCCTCGAAGAGATTTCGCTTCTCCTCCAAGAAGCTTCCTCCGTTCTAACTCCCCTTTCCACTGCCCACCACTCAGAACTGAAGAAGCCTCTTGGACGAGGGGCGAAACCTCTTCGAGGGAAAAAAACACACACAAAGAAAGTCCAGTTGTCTTTTGAAAAAGCACCTTGACCTGGATGACGGAGAACCCGTGTAGACATTCTTGCAGACTTTAGACATTCCTGAGTTGAAAGGAGCTATTTTGGCCAGCCCGGGGCAGCCTGTTCGTTTTTCCTTTGTTCCAAAGCACACAATTAGCCCAGGGTGTCTCTGAGCCTCCTGACTGTCTCTCTGAATTTGGATCACCCTGCCTGCCCTGTTCGTTCAGCGGGATGCCAGCTCTGAGCGAGAAGGACGCCAAATAAGGCAGCCTCACCATATTTAGGAACGAACTTCGGGAGCTCTTGTAAGAGTCACCGCTTCGGCGTACGGTGAAGCTTTCAGAACTGAGAACTCTTTCCGTCTGTCAGATGCTTCCCTTGTGGAAACAGCCTTCTGGGTTTGATGGACAGGGACCAGGACAGCTCATGTGGCATA
>NW_015401571.1:0-4652 GCF_001527695.2 Protobothrops mucrosquamatus
ACCACTGTAATGATGGCACTGAGAAAATAAATTTATAACTGATCCTTGCACTTACAACTGTTGCAGGGTTTCCACGGACATGTGATTGAGATTTAAGCACTTCACAATGAGATCCTAAGTTCATCACGTTCTCTCTCTCTCCCTCTCCCTCTCTCTCTCTCTCAACTTGTACTGCCAAATAACTCTTGAGTGCTTGGGATTTACAAAGAGGAAAATGAAGGCCGCAGACATCCCATCAACTATCATCTCCACTCCAGTAATGTACAAAGTATCCAACAATGAGTTTTTGGAGCTTTCACATCATAGCTTGGGCAAAGTTATCATTACACAATTCTCATATGCTCAGAACCACAGCATTTTTCTCAGGATCCTCATATTAGTTGTGAAGGCATACAAACATAAACTGTTAAGAGTCGCACAAAACCGGAATCTTCTTCTGCACAGAAAATTCTCTCATGGGACATTCACACTATGAGAAGAAACCCAGCTTCTGCTCAGTAACATCCTCCCATGGCAGTAGAAAATAGCATGAAATAATTATTTCTTTTGTATTTTAGTCTGGAATATGCCAAATACCTCATAAGATACAGGAATTCTCTGGATGTAAGTATTTTTATGCACTGGGCAACTCTGGTACCTCTTTTCTGAATGAACAGCCATTTTTTTAAAATGCTATATTTTCCTGAAGTGCTATTTATAAGTTGCTTATTGAAAAATTAACAAAAACATCTGTACCATTTCCCACTAAGAGAAATGCAATGTGAACAAGCATCCAGTGTGATCTTCTGCGATTTTCATTCTTTCCTTGAACAGTTAATGGTGGATTTACTATAGTTGTTTACAATAAATACTAAAGATAGAAAAGGATGGGTTATACTCACTACAGGAGCATGCCAGCATTCCCGACCACAATTCTGAAGAATACAAGAAAATAATTCATATTTGTAATAATATGTGAACAGTTCTCTAGCCTGACTTATCTTTCCTATTGCTGTTTACTTCTTTAAACTTACATCATGCTGTGATACATTGGAAAGATAGGACTAATAAAGAAATTTCACACTATCAAATTTAAAAGATTTTTGAACATTATTATTATTGAACTACTTTGGCGTAGTGATTAAGGCATCAGGATAGAAACCAGGAAACTGTGATTTCTAGTCTTGCCTTAGGTATAAAGCCAGCTAAGTGGCCTTGGACCAGTCCCTCTCACTCAGCCCTAGGAATCACTCAAAGGCAAACCACTTCTGAAAAACCATTCCAAGGAAATGCAGGGGCTTGTCCATATAGTCACCAAGAATTAACACTGACTCAAAATGAAATTGTAATATTTATTAACTATGACTTGTCTTCGGTTTTTAAAAATCGTCTTTCTTCAGCATATTACAAAATACTACATTTATTCTCACCCCTTGAAATAGTTTTTCATTTCACAAAAGTACAACGTAAGATCAAATAAAGCACTGGAAAAGAACCGCACCTCTACTTCCAACATTGCCTGGATTTGGACTCCACATCTTTGTCCTCTTTCTTTAAGATCCTTTTCAAAGGGGTCCATCAAGATAATTGATTTCAAGCCTGGTGTTTGTTTTTTCTCTACATGTTCTAGCAGGACTCTGGCTTTTTCAGGTTTATCACAAACTACTATAGAAATATCAGCTAATAAAATAAATCAAATGATACAGATAATTATACTGAAATATCATTGCATTTTTATTTACAAATCACAAGCCATCTAAATTATGAAATTTATTCAAAGAAGAATATGTATCGATTCCTGAAAATTCCAACCCTCTAATAGCCAACCACTGCAAATGTATTTTTATTTCCATTGTGTATATAGAGGTACAGAATTTTTTATTCCGAATCAATATCTTCCCAATTTTCCAGCCCTAGTTCTCCCTCTTGTCTGGATTATTCTAGTTTTAAAATACTAAAATTTAGAAGGGACTTAGACTAAGGAATTGACTAACCTGAATTTTTAAGCTGTAATCAAAATGAGCTTCAAAACTCAAACTAAATTAAAACCAGTTCAAAACTGTTCCATTCCAAAATACTAATTCATAGCTTAAATAATTTTTATATTTTAAAGTCAGAAGAGAAATGGGAAGTATTTCTGGTATCATATAATTTGTGAATGGTTACAGGAATTATATTTTAAACCATAAGATATTTATCCCTAGATTGTCAATCAGACTTTCTTAACCTGGCCTCTCCAAGTGATTAGTAAACTTCAAAAGCTGCAGAAAAAGCTCAAAATATAAAAATTTTAAACAGTTAATTCCCATATTGGAAATCTCATCTGAATTTTAAGATCTAATAGTTGAACCTTGATTCTCTGCTAAAATTCTAATTACATAAGCAATTTTGATTCAAAAGCAAAATATTTTGAGTAAAATATCTCTAGATATTAGAATGAGGACCTTTTAAGTGAAGAAACAGAGAAAGAAAGCTACATGGTTTTCTAGAATCCATGTGGTCCATGTGATCCTGCAGATATTAAATGCAGAGATGTAGTAAAATGGCAAATTGTAATTGAATTTTATTCCTGTATGATCTTGATCCTTCTTCTAACGTCTCATTGAGAAATCAACTTTAAAGGGACTTTTGCTATTGAAATACATCTTTTGAACAACCAGACCCCTGCTTAAAATACCAAAAAGTGTATTTGAAGAATTGCTCAAACAAATCTCCTCTCTTTACCTGTATTAATAATATAACGAATGGATCCGGGGCCTAATGTATCATACAGGGGAACCACAACCATGGAATAGGTATAGCAAGCCAGCTCAGAAATGATCCACTGGAAGAAGATGATAAAAGATATAAATAGAAAAAAATGTGAATATAATGAGAGTCTGGAAATAAGATTCTATTTCTTGCAGTCTCACCTCTGGACAGTTTTGTGCAAAGACCCCAATAAATTGGTTTGGTGATGATTTGCATCCCTTTTGGAGTAAGCCTGATCCCAATGCTTCTGCTCTTTCAGCAACCTGAAAGTGGAAATTAAGCACTTTAAAATGCCAGGTGAATTCAGTGAGACATTTCCACAAGCAATTTTTCAACTTACCTCAAAATTGAGAATTGTACTACCAATTAATTTAGTTGTTGTCTCACCTCAAGGCGGTTCCAGGTTTACTAATTGTTTAAGAGAGCCTTTGTCCCACTCATTTCCAGTTACTTCATTTCCAGGTGATTCAGAAATGGACTATACAACAGTACAGGTATTCCGCGACTTACAATCACAACAGAGCCCAAAATTTCTATTGTTAAGTGAATTTGTTAAGTAATTTTGCCCCATTTTATGACTTTTTTGCCACTGTTGTTAAGTGAATCACTGCAGTTGTTAATTTAGTAACAAGGTTGTTAAGTGAATCTGCCTTCCCCATAAACTTTGCTTGTCAGACGGTCGCAAAAGACGATCACATGGCCCCAGGACACTGCAGCCGCCATAAATATGAGTCAGTTGCCAACCGTCTGAATTTTGATTACCTGACAATGGGGATGCTGCAATGGTTGTATGAAAAACTGTTATAAATCCCTTTTTTCAGTGCTGTTGTAACTTCAAATGGTGATTAAATGAACTGTTATAAGTCGAGGACTACCGTGTTTTTCCTAAAATAAGACCAGGTCTTATATTAATTTTTGCTCCAAAAGACGCATTAGGTCTTATTTTCCAGTTAGGTATTATTTTTGAGGAAATACGGTACTAAATGCATCCATCTGACTGACGATCTTAACTGGGGCTTATTTTTGGAGTGGGGCGTATATTAATGAGCATCCAGAAAAAATCATGCTATGACTTATTTTCTGGTTGGGTCTTATTTTCAGAGAAACACGGTACTACCTGTTTGCCATTATTGCAGGCATAGTCCACTTGAAAAGGTGCTTCTTACAAACTAAACAATAGAGGAAGATTACTGCATATTCTATACAGTAGATTTTGGGTATCTTGGGAGTGGGGAAGGCACATCAGCAGCCCCTATAACAATGTTGGCAAACCTTTTAGAGACCAAGTGCCCAAAAACCGCCCTGCCAGCACTGCCCTATAATATTCTGTTCTGTTAGTATAATCATCTCTTACCAGGTAATTATCTTAGCTATCCAGATCAGGGTGCAGTAGAAAAAATATTTCAGATTACAGTTCCATTTTTACTGTTGTTCAATTAAGAGAAAAAGTAATAATATCAATCTTACCTCTTTATAGGATAACCATTGATAAGGCTGATTAGGTTTCCTAAATCCTAAGCAGGGACCATTTTCTACAGAAAAAAAAACCCCGAAATCAGGAATAGTATGTGTGATAAGCCATTTTCAAAGCTGCTTAATAATGCATTTCCTGATGGCCTACGTATATCTCAGCAGGTTAGCATATTTAAAAATAAACCAGTGCTATTATTGACAATGTGCCGTATCAGCCATTCAAGAATTTATATCAGGGATCATAAAACACAAAAGGGGCGTTGTCTTACCTGAACGCCTTTTCTCAGCACGGAGATGGAGGATCCACCCGTGGGTTGTGACTGTATTCCTGCCCAATCAGATCAAGTCAGCCAAAGTTGTCACGCCCCGTCCTTGGACCTATGCCCAGTCTTGACGCGAGCGTAGCACTTGACTGATCGATGACGTACTGGCTCATACACTAATTACCT
>NW_015401572.1:0-4652 GCF_001527695.2 Protobothrops mucrosquamatus
TGTACACTATGTGGCTTATTTCGTTTTACTTAGCCTTTGGTGTGAGCTCTGTAGTTGTGGTGCGTTTACAAACTATGATTAAAACAAAGCACAGCTTGGTAATATAGCTTTATGTACTTAACATTAGAAAAATATTGTTTTATTTAAGATGTTGATTATTCCAAGTGTTTAATATACAGTACATTATCTCCATAACACTTTAAATCTCTGCTAGTCAATTAGATTGTGCTCTGGAGATGAAATTAAGAAAATATAAGTTTGCCAAAATCCTCTGCTACATTTTTGGCAGTCCAGATTTAATCTGAGTTTTTTTCTGGCTCACAGATCATACTCTTAAACATCTGATCTGCCTTTTCAAAATTGGTTTCCCTAGATGTGTGGATTGCTTACTGCTGGAAGCAAAAGGAACTGTAGTCCAGGTAGGCTAATAATATTTGGGCTGCAAAACTCTGGATGACAAGTAAATGGAAGCAAAAAGAGTTTTCTCTATCTATTGGTCCCCCGGAGTTTTGCATCCCAAATATGATTGGCCTCTTTGAGCGCATCTGGAAGGAATTACCTCCAGGAAGACTATCATATATAATTGAAGCTTTGGCTGAAGATCTCATAATACTGTGGGACCTGCAAATTATGTATTTCTATTCAGAGTTATAGCTATCCAATCAGCTTCCAGGATACTGATTCTATTCGTGTTTCCTGAATGATGGCCTGCTATTCATGTTCAGCAGTTAAAACTTCCTTGCTCTGTAATTCTATATCCCAGAACTTATCTTGCATTGCTATACACGTTGATGTTTCAGTGATAAGTTCTCAGATCTGCTGCGAGGGAGGAACATATATTGGAGAACTGAGATCAATCTACATTAGAATATGTTAAAATTGTGCTTCAGTCCATTAATATGGACACTAGAAGTATCTAAAGCAGCCGTCCTCGGCCTGGTGATTCCCACATGTTTTCAGACTACAATTTTCAAAATTACTAGCTAATAGTCCTGCAAATTGAAAATCCTCAAGATGCATTATCAAAAGTTCTAGGACACATCCGCTTGGGAAAGCTTAATTAAAATGTGAAAAATATATAAAATGGTATATACCTATCCCATTTTTATTTTCTTGAGTTTTCAATAAATAAGAATGAGGAAGGGAGGGGCTTGTGAGTGACATTCTCCCCATAGAAGATACTCTTTCTGAAGGTGCAGAAAGGGCTAGGAAAGTTCATTCATTAATTTCAGGTGAGGCATCAGCTACACATTAGTGATATACATTTGTCTGCTGCCCACCCAATGTAAAGTAGCAATGCTATTGAAATGATGGCCAAGTGTATGAAGGTTATAAAGGCTATGATGTGTTAAAACAAATTCAAAATAAATTTCTGGAAGACTGAGTTCTTGTTTGTTGGTGACTGACCTGTTTAATTTCAATTCAAGTGCTGTCTTTGGATGGAAGGGTTTATAACTGGTTCATAATTTGGGTGTCTTCTTGGACTTACGGCTGCTGCATGAGAAGCCTTGGAAAACATTGTTGATCTTGCAGAAAATCAGGAAGGGATAGATTAAAACTGTTTGATTTAAAGTTATTTTGCAGAGAATAGGCAAAATAGCATTAGAAAGATTGCAAAAGCTGCCCAGTGAGTGAACCAAATTACATTGTTCCTAAAAGTATATCCTCCAGTGGAAGCAAGATAAATTAAATACTGGAAAAAGAAATTGCAAGGTATTATTGACCTTATTTATTTCCAGGTGGATTGATAAAAACTTGTGCTTTTAAAAATTCTTTTCTTGTAAGAGTCCAGCAACAATAAATATATAATAAGAATATGTTGGCTTAAAATAGTTATTAAAGTTTTGGTTTTAATTATATACATATATAGAAGATTATTTAAAGAATTTGATACAAAAATTTCCATATTTCTAAATGCAAAAATACATACATTTCTATCTCCTTTTCATCTGTTATGGTGAAAAGCAGAGTGATTTATTTCCCAATTACTACAGTACAATCTAGAAAGCAAATTTGATGGTGCCTTTCTTTTGATGCTAATAATCTTTTATCTTGAATTCTTTCCAGCTACACTACCCAAGCAGTGAATGTAGCATGTCTGTGAAATGTAAGTTCTTGAGTCCCTTTTTGAAAACACAGATTAATGTCTGAAGACAGATAGAGGTGCTGGTTCTAGCAAAAAATCCGTGGCTTGCAACTAACAACAAGAACTAAACACTGAATAGTGCTGCTCATGTTAGATCTCTGATGTATTCTAAATATTCTCCAAAATACCAACCATCTCAAGCTCCAAAGAATTCTGCACTTGTAAACAACATTTAAAGTGTCCTGCTTGGATTGCTTGCTTAAAACATGCTACCTCTTGCAAGGAACCTATGCTGCTCAGATTAATTCCCCCCCCCCCAAGATTGGGATCATGCTTCAGAGGATTTAAAAATCACTATTCCTACATTGTTAATCAATCATACACTTATTTTCAGTTCTGTAATGAACACTGTCCTCTCATCTTCATTTGATAGGTCGTCCAACTGAAATGGTTTTCATGTTAGAAAAATATTTAATGAAGGAAGGCATTTGAGAAGCTTGTACCAATTAAACAAAACAATTTCGTTAAACAAGAGACTGATGAATTTGCTAAGAGAGTTGGCTATGGCTTCAGGCCTAGGACCAAAGTGTAAGATGCTTAGAAAGCAATATTTGCTGGAATTTGTAATAAAAATTTACTTTTATATTTGCTTCTATCTTCAAACCTATTGCTAGGTTTACATATGATGCTTTCATGGTTTATTTTACCATGCTTTGAATAATCCACAGCTGGTTGGGTTCAGACATCCTGCAAAGACATAAACTATAGTTTACAAATCCAAGAGCTGGATAAACACACTGCATTAAGCCAAAACCAAATCAAATTATATATCATATATGAAACTAGCTACTATATTTATGCAAGCAGTTAGGACTCATCCCTACAATAGAATAGATACTGATCTAAATAGGGATGTGCTATTCTGTGTTCTTTAAGCATACTACTGGAGAAAAAGAAATTAAAGACATGTTAGAGTTTGGTAATACTAGCTGCTGACAAAAAAAACATTCCACATTGTTCTGTTCTTATGAGAAAAATATATCTGAATCCCATTTAACTGTCAATTTAATTCATCCCATCCCCAAACCTCTCCTAGTCAAAAATAAGATAATTTTTTAATAGCAAGGACAAGGTAAAGGAATTAACCCACATACAAATAAAGATTATTTTGGTTAAAGGTTGCCAAGAATGATGAGGAATGATGAAATGGTTGGTAAATGATAAAGTAAGATTCTGATTTAAAAAATAAAACTGTTCTAGCAATTGCATTATACTGGTGAGCATATCTTACAATCATGGATTCCCTATTTCAAGATTCCTGGAGTGAACTGTAGGATGTCTTTGGATCAGGTTCCACCAGAAATTTGGCTGAATAATACAGGTTTTTAGAATTTAAGTGGAATGAATTGATACAATCATTGAGGTGAAAAGGGCATATAATAGTAGGAATGGAAAGATAGATTGAGAAGGCAGGAGTAAAATGCACAATAACACAAGGCATTTGAGGCAGAATAAATATCCAGGCCTTTAAAGGATAAAAACATAAAAAAATCACCCAACTCAAGGTGACACTCATTATATCTTTTGTTTTTGTACAATTTAATCACACGTGAAATCCAAGAAAAATAAAAATGTTTTTAATTTGAAAGTGCAGAATTCCACAATTTGCCATGTTTATCCTATCATGTATTTCATAGTTTCTTGTAAGAGTAGTGATATGAACCTAAGGGAACAGGAGAATCACGTATTTTTGATTGGCCAGCAAAACCAGCTGAAATTATAATCTACTGATGGAGTGATCTGCCTGACTGAAAGAAAATAAACTGATTATTGCAATACTATTATTTGTGAATGGTTGTTTTTACATGTTCCAGAAATACATTTCATCTAGCATAAATATAAGAAAAAAAATGATTCTATCGTGGTCAGCAGAAATCACAGATAACTCCAACTGTGGTTTTGCTTTATCATCAACCCATTTTGATACTCAGTACAGAAATCTGAGGTTTATGTATCATGTATGCAAGAAAACTTAGATTAAAGGTCTTGATTTGGCCGTTTGACAATATCTAATGGCTTAGTTCGTAGTACAAATTTCACAGCATATGGTTAGAATTCCTAGAATTTTGTGAAACAAATGTACAATAAAGGTAGAGTCTCTTCCTTATTGCATATATTTTAAGGGCACAAAATTTAATCAGTATTCATTTGTTTAAAATATACAGTATGTGAATTCACAATTAACTGGTGACACCACCAATTGATACGACCAATTATTCCAATCAATATTATTTGGAAAACAAGAGAAAGGGCTTTTAAACACTATTATTAAGAGATTTTTTTCTTTTCTATATATATGTATGGATGTATGTATGTATGGTTAAAAATAACACTGAAGACAAACGAGTGACTCCTGGGTATATCCATAGTAGGAAACAAAACGTGAGCACCAGGAGGTTGTAAAACAGTTAAAAGTTTTAATAAAACATTAAAAACCTTTAAAAGAATATTAAAAAGGACCTAGCTTTCGTTGGATCCTACCAACATCGTCAGGGTAAAGAATAAC
>NW_015401572.1:11380-15319 GCF_001527695.2 Protobothrops mucrosquamatus
TGGGAGAAATTAAAGAGGTTTCCACCCCTCTTTTTAAAGGGGTAAAAGACATTCTGCTACATTTCAGTGGCATAATCTAGGAAAACGGAGGGAACACCCACAGGCTGCAGACTGTTTACCATTTGCTGTTTTGTCAATTACTGTACTCAATAGAGATTCCTCTGTTTCCCTGAAGCTGCTAGGGGAAAATATGAAAAAATGTACATATACATTTAATTACCTGATTCACAGATTGTGCTACCTAACTCTGCCACTCCTATTAAAACCCTGATCTTGTTGTAGAATAGTAAGAAAGGGACATGATCCAAAATGCCTTTCCTGTGAATTCCCTGATTTAACCCAAGGATGTGTGTGCTATGAAAAGACAGGAGAAACTCCAGAAGGCAGACGATGCAAAGATCTAAGTGGCTAGGAAGTTTTCATTGTGACAGTCACAGTGAATTACCCCTGCACTCTAAATTAGCCATTGCATCGGTGGCCTTTTAATGAATTAAATTTCTTCCAAACTATTTTATCCTTAGTTATAATCATCATTCCCTTCTTTCACATCTCAGCTGTTTTCCTAAGAGTAGAGTGGTTACACACATAATGCAGCTCTTTTTAAAGTTGTGTCTGTCTTCCCATCTGAAACAGAGGAGATCCAGCTACTCAGTGCAACCTGTATAAAAGTTATAGCCAGGGAAGCTACATGGAAATCTGATGTACCAAAGCAATACCGCCACTATTACTTATTAGAAGTATAAAAATGGTTATCTTACCACAAGTTATACCTGACTTGCATTTCTGGTTTCTGTGAGATGAACTGGTTACTGTTAACTGAACCAGTTTAGGATCTATAAAATAAATTAAAGATGATCAATACTTTCATTGCTGTTTGGCCCAATCCATTTGCCAGAAGATTATCTAAACTACTTGCTTTATAATATTATCATGCGAAGTGGACTGCTGTGTAGAGGGACTGAAAGGGAAAACATGACAATAGGATGGAGGCATTGTCTATTAGTACAACAGAGATGTTTCTGAGATTCTCCTCTTTCCACTTAACATCCCTCCGTGCTGCAGTCATTTTGCAGAGCGGACCTGTGATTTCCCCACCAGCATTTGGGAGAGCTAGTTAGAAAAGGAGAGACAGAAAAGAAAGTTTTTGTCTGATCCTTCCAGGTTTTATCTAATCTATTTTTCTTTAGTCTTTATTTAGTTTGATAAAAAAAATAAAACAAGATTGATTGGATCAGACTTTTAAAAATTGTCACCAGCAAATAACTGCTGTTACTATTATTATCTTAGGATGGTAAGTAGAAATGGTCTTGGTTGCAGTTGTGGATGATCTCTAGCCAGAGCGGGATGGAGGTAGGGCAACCATCCTTGCTCTCCATGATCTCTCAGCGGCCTCCAATACCATCAACCAGGTTATCTGGTATCCTTTTGGGCTGGCAGCACAGTTTTGTGCTGGTTTGGCTCTTTTCTCCAAGGGCTGTCCCAATCAGTGTTGATAGGGAGTGAGAAGTCTAACCCACAACCATTCCTCCGTGGGGTATCACAGGGCTCAGTACTCTCTTGACCCCTTTTTCATATCTATATGAAGCCACTGGGTGAGACAACTCACCACCAGTGACTGATGATACTCAACTTTTTATCTCCACCCTGGGGATCCAAGTGATGTTATCGTTGGCCTCTCGTGGTGCCTGGAGGCTTGGGGCCTGGATGGGGGACAACAGGCTTCAGCTGAACCTTGGCAAGGCTGAATGGCTTTGGGTGCCATTCAAGATTCAGGACTAACTTAGTTCTGGATGGGGTGGCACTGTCCCAGGCAGACCTGGTCTGTAACTTGGAGGTTCTCCTGGACTCATGACTCCTGCTCAAAGAGCGGGTGGCAGTCATAGCTAGGAGAGCCTCTGCGCAACTTTGTGTTGTGCACCAGTTGTGGCCTTTCCTGGATTGGAAGTCCGTATGCTCAGTCATTCAAGCCCTGGTTATCTCACATCTGGACTACTGCAATGGGCTCTAAATGGAACTGCCCTTGAAGAGCATTTGGAAGCCTCAAATGGCACACAGTATGGTGGCACAGGCAGTACTTGAGACCCCGAAGGTGGCCCATGTTATGCCACTGCTTCGTGAGCTACACTGGGTGCCAGTTTGCCTCCAGCTGCAATTCAAGGTGTTGGTTATTACCTTTACCCTACCTAGCGTGGGTCCAGATTACCTGAAGAACCATCCCATCCAACTCGGACTGGTCCATTCCAAGCATGCCATCAGAGGAGCCATGTTGCAGGCCCCGTTGGTCAAGGATTTCTGGCTGGCGGGGTCCAGGACAATGGCCTTCTCTGCATGGCTTCTGCCCTTTGGAACATTTTACCCCTGAGCTGAGATTGGCTCCCACGCTTCTGACCTGCCCCAAGAGCCTGAATACCTGGGTCCGGCAGACAGATGGGGCTCCAGTGTGGGAGCATGGTCCTGGAGGCGGTTGATGAAATAAGAAGCAATCCCTCCTGCCCCCCTCTCCCACACATCCTGCTCCCCCCTCCCCATCTCTTAACTATAGTTCTATTTTGACTGTGATTTATATTTTCACTGTTTTAGAAATATTTATCTTTTATGATTACAGGTAGTCCTCGACTTACGACCACGATTGAGCCCAAAATTTATGTTACTAAGTGAGACATTTGTTAAGTGAGTTTTGCTCCATTTTACGACTTTTCTTGCCACAGTTTTTAAGTGAATCACTGCAGGGGTTAAGTTAGTAACTCCGTTGTTAAGTGAATCTGGCTTCCCCATTGACTTTGCTTGTCAGAAGGTTGCAAAAGGTGATCACATGACACCGGGACAGTGTAGCCGTCATAAATATGAGTCAGCCAAGTGTCTCAATTTTGATCACGTGACCATGGGGATCACAGTGTGAAAAATGGTCATAAATCATTGTAATTTTGAATGGTCACGAAATGAACTGTTGTAAATCGAGGACTGCCTGTATAGTACTTTTAACACTGCCAGCTGCCCAGAGTTGTTTTGAAATGAGATGGGTGGCAAATACATTTAATAAATAAATAAATATTATTCTGAATTATTTGTCTAGCAGAATGAACCCAGTAAGGTAGTTCATTATTATTTCCATTACTTCAGGTTGAGAGACAATGCCACATGAAAAATCCAGCTAGAGTCTGGACTTAAATTATAAGAACGACGAATACTTAAGTGTCCTATATATAGTATATATTTAAATAATCTGTGCTATTTAATTTTAGAAGTTTCAAAAGTTTCCATTTCAGTGGAATTGATGAAACTAAGCCAAGAGTTTTGCATAATTTCTTTTCTTTTTTTTTTTAAAAAAAGGAAAAATTCCTGTTTTGTTGTTTTTTTAAGAAAGGAGATCATTACAAAGAGAAAATATGTACACGGTATGATCTATCTAACCACTAAGTATCTAGAACTAGATGATTAAGGTGAAGGTTTGTTTCCACTAGAATGGAGTTCTTCCTTTTTCACTTAATCATCTGGTTTGGCCCATAATAAAGGCTTATATAAGTGATGGTTGTGGGTTCACCCATTATGCTAAACAATGATTTGTTTAAGCATGGGTATTCTGTTTTGTCAGCTAAGACTTTCCTCTTGTATAACACAAACTGGGAGTTTAACCTCCTGTTCTCTTCCTTATTCTCTCTGAGGAAAGATGTCACTAAGTTAAGGGTGATTTGTTCAGTAAGCTATGGTATGCAAACTGGAATGACAGTATTTAATTTAATAATTTAATTTAATAATTTAATTTAATAATTTAATTTATATACCGCCCTTCTCCCGTAGGACTCAGGGCGGTGCACAGCATATTAAAACAGATACAAACAAAATACATCAAAAAACAAAAAAACCCCATAAAACCAAATTAAAAGCCAAATATTGGAAGCTGTGTGTCAATTAAAATTTTCTTAAAATCATCCCTACCTA
>NW_015401573.1:0-4651 GCF_001527695.2 Protobothrops mucrosquamatus
GAATAGAATAGAATAGAATAGAATAGAATAGAATAGTGCAATGGAATGGAAGAATAGAATAGAATAGAATAGAATAGAATAGAATAGAATAGAATAGAATAGAATAGAATAATGGAATAGAATAAGAATAGAATAGAATAGAATAGAATAATGGAATGGAATAATAATAGAATAGAATAGAATAGAATAGAATAGAATAGAATAGAATAGAATAGAATAGAATAGAATAGAATAGAATAGTGCAATGGAATGGAATGGAAGAATAGAATAGAATAGAATAGAATAGAATAGAATAGAATAGAATAGAATAGAATAGAATAGAATAGAATAATGGAATGGAATAATAATAGAATAGAATAGAATAGAATAGAATAGAATAGAATAGAATAGAATAATGGAATAAGAATAATGGAATAAGAATAGAATAGAATAGAATAGAATAGAATAGAATAGAATAGAATAGAATAGAATAGAATAGAATAGAATAGAATAGAATAGTTGGAAGGGACCTTGGAGGTCTTCTAGTCCAATCCCCTGCTCAGGTAGGAAACCCTATACCATTTCAGACAAGTGACTGTCCAGACTCTTCTTAAAAACTTCCAGTGTTGGAGCATTCACAACTTCTGGAGGCAGGTTGTTCCACCGATTAATTGTTCTAACAGTCAGGAAGTTTCTCCTTAGTTCTAGGTTGCTTCTCTCCTTGATTAGTTTCCATCCGTTGCTTCTTGTCCTGCCTTCAGGCGCCTTGGAAAATAGCTTGACTCCCTCTTCTTTGTGACAGTTCCTCAAATATTGGAACACTGCTATCATGTCCCCCCTCGTCCTTCTCTTCATTAAACTAGGCATACCCAATTCCAACAACCGTTCCTTATATGTTTTAGCCTCCAGACCTCTAATCATCTTTGTTGCTCTTCTCTGCACTCTTTCTAGAGTCTCCTCTTTCTTGTTGTACTTCAGTCGCTAAATAGTGTCCGACTCTTCGCAACCCCATGGACCGTACCTTGCCAGCCCCCCTGCCCTCCACAGTCTCCTATAGTTTGCCCAAATTCATGTTCATTGCATCGATGACACTATCCAACCATCTCATCCTCTGCTGTCTACTTCTCCTTTTGCCTTCCATCTTTCCCAACATCGGGGTCTTTTCCAGTGAGTCTTCTCCTCGTTAGGTGGCCAAAGTATTTCAGCTTCAGCTTCAGCATCTCTCCTTCCAAAAAACAGTCAAGGTTGATTTCCTTTAGGATTGACTGATCAGCTCTCCTTGCAGTCCAAGGGACTCTCAAGAATCTTCTCCAGCACCACAATTCGAAAGCGACAGGTAGATTAGTCAGTCTCTTAATGACTGCCTTGTTTACCAACCGGAGTTCCCTTAACATTGAAAAAGTAAATGTCATGGTTCCGACAGATGAAACTCTTCAGAGAACTTCGAGGCATTGTTTACCTTAAAGAATCTTTATTGGAGTAGCATAGCTTCGGCACTAACATAGTTGAAGCCAAAATCTAGATTCCCCTTCCCTTAGCACAGTGGTTCTCAACCTTTTTAATGCCGTGACCCCCAACCGGTCGTAAGTCAAGGACTAAACCGGTCGTAAGTCGAGGACTACCCAACCGGTCGTAAGTCAAGTACTTTCCATGGCCGGGAGCGCCGCGCATGGATGGTTCCGCCCCCTGCGCCGGCTGAGGCGTAGCTGGCAAGCGGCAGAGACGGAGCAGGCCGACCACCAGCTGGCCCAGCTCAAGGGAGGTAAGGCACCCGCCGGAAAAGGGGGGGAAAATGGCGGACAGCCTTGCTTGCCGACCCCTGTGAAATGGTCGATTGACCCCAAAAGGGGTCGCGACCCATAGGTTGAGAACCGCTGCCTTAGCACATAGTATCAAACACAATTCCCTCCTCTAATTAACAATCATAAATCACATTCTCCAATTAGTTTGAAATGCAGGCTTTCCCTCCTGTTCTCCAACCCGCCATTTCTTATCATCTCTTATTTCAAAAGCGCTGAATTCACACACGATTACAATATGGTTATGTCTAAAAGACTCCCACATTCCTCCCCCTCCCCCAGCATCATCTAATTCTAAGAGTAAAGCATAAGAAAGAAAAAGGCTGCACCTTCATATGTTGTCAAAGCAAGAACATCCAATGTTAGCAGTGTTGACAGTAACTTTACGACCGGTCCTCATAGTTACAACCAGCCCAGCATCCTATAGTCACGTGGTCACCATTTGCATCTTTCACAGCTGGCTTCTGACAAGAAACCAGCATAAAATTGTAAGTGGCAATCACGTGATGCCTTGCTTAACAAACGCATAATTTCACAATGGGGTTGTCAGTATCAGTTGTGTTTTTTTAAGCGAGGACTACTTGTATTTATTTAACCGTTCCTCCTGAATGCCAGTCAGGCTGCATACGTTTTGCATCCTTCCTTGTCTCCTATATTGCGAGATGAGAACGTTGGGGCATAATTTCTCCAAAAGGGAAGGGATCCACTTCTAAGATGGGCCTATCCTGTCTTTCAAATCATACCGGCACTTTCTTGGTGTTCCTTTGCTTCCTGAAAGAAAGAAAGAAGATGTCTCTGCTTTAGTTAGCATTTCTAGATTGATCCGGTGTCTAAAATCCAAAGATTTGCTATATTTGCAGGCATGTGCCTGTGGGAGGTAAGCAACAACAACAAAAAATCAAGATGGTGGTCATGACATTGCTATTCAACCTCGTTCCCTTTTTACAAAGGTCAGTGATGGCGAACCTTTTAGAGACCGAGTGCCCAAAAACTGGCCCCGCCTCCGCTCCACCCCTGCCCCGCCCCTGCCCCCACCCCGCCTGCCTGCAGGGCCACTCACCGTCTCCAGGGCCCGCCGCAGATCACCCAGGCAGCCCAGCAGCGCTGTGGCGGCCATACCCTCTGCCCACGCCCGGCAGCATCAACTGTGCATGATGGGGCGTGAGGGCAGAGTCTTGTCCACGGCTCCTGGCTGCCATGTCCTTGGCTGCGGTGCTCCGTGTGGGCCACGCTCGGGGGCGACTCTCCTCCAGGGGGGCTGCTGGTGAGGAGGGGGTTGTGGGGGGAGGCGAGGCTGGGGCAACGGCACGTGTGCCCACAGAGAGGGCTCCGAGTGCCGCCTCTGGCACGCGTGCCATAGGTTCGCTACCACTGGCATAGGTTGTGGCACATTTTAAAAGGGTTAAGGGCATCAGTTGCGCTCACAGCTTCTATCTTGACATGCTCACCTCTCCGCAGATGCCTCTGCTTACCGGCAAAGCACCCCAAAACTCAGATAAAGGGCTGTGAACGTGATTAATATCAGTGGGGATTCTTACAATCGTCAGTCATGTGACCCAAGAGATGTGATATCGTACGGCAGGGCTTTTCAACCTTTTCACCCATTGTACCACTTTTAGGATATGGCAACATCCGAGTACCACCAGTCGCCTAGCAAGGTGTCAAAAACTTGATGACCCCCCCCCAAAAAAGGAAAAAAGTGATAAAGTACAGGTAGTCCTCAACTTACAACAGTTCGCTTAATGACTGTTCGAAGTTACAATGGCACTGAAAAAAGTGCCCCCCAAGCCACAGCCAAGCAAGACACCTGTCTGCCCACCCGGCGGTGCTCTTCCTCCTGTCCGAGGTTTTCATTGTTGTGAGCATTTCTGTTGGGGATTGGCAGCGGAGTTGGGGTGGGGGGGTTGTTTGGTTTTTATTCCCCCCCCGTCTGCTGGGTGGTTGCAGCAGGTTTTGGTCACTTCACATGACCCTGGGACACTGTGACCGTCATAAATATGAATCAGTTGCCAAGCATCTGAATGTAAATCACAAGACCCTGGAGATGCTGCAACATTCCAGCTGATTGGCGCTTCTTCTGGGCTCAGCGGAAGTGCCAGGATCAGCGCCAAGCTCCAGCTGGAGCCTGGCGCTGATCCTGGCGCTTCCGCTGAGCCCTGACAGCCCCGAAGAAGCGCCGATCAGCTGGAAAGCGGTACTGATCCTGGCGCTTCCGCTGAGCCCTGACAGCCCTGCAGCTCCAGCCGTCTCTCGCTCAGGCTTGTGTGGTGCTGCCACCGGTTCAGCTCATTCCCCTCCCCCGCTACCACTTTTCTAGGATGATCGCGTACCACCTGCCAGGTGCCAATGTACCACAGGTGGTACCCGTACCACTGGTTGAAAAGCCCTGTCCTACGGAGTGAAATCCTCAGAAGCAAACATCTGGCTGCAGAAGAAGCCTCAGCTCTTAGAAACAAGTCCATTTATGTCCCAAAGGTGCTTTTTCAAGAGGCACCTGGACTTTCTTATTTTTGTTTGAATGTTTTTCTCATCCAAAAAGCTTCTTCGGCTCAGTCAGCTGCCCCCTTCTGGACAAAGAGCTCTGATGCTATTCTGGGATGTGTTTGGAGCTATTCTCCCAGCTTAAGAAGTCACGGCCCCAATTTCTCCTGCCGCTGCTGGGCCCACTTTGGCCTTTATTTATTTTATTTATTTATTTTTCATAATTTATATGCCGCCCTTCTCCCCACGGGACTCAGGGCGGCTCACAGCATATTAAAATAACACAATACAAACAACACACACAACATTTCCCCTATAAAAGCCAATTAAAACCAAATATTTGTAGCTGTGACATTATTAAAATCATTAAAAATTATCCCTATTTAAAATTC
>NW_015401574.1:0-4648 GCF_001527695.2 Protobothrops mucrosquamatus
TCTCTAAAAGGATCGCCATCACTGCTATAGGCAAACAGATGCTTGCAGACTTGAAGCTCATCACACTAAGATTCTATTTCACAGTTTTCAAAGGAAGACGGGTCACTGCAAAAAAAACAAAACATCTGTACGTAGTTGACACTAAGTGTTTTGTTGATGTTAATTTAAAATTTTGTATTTTGCTGCAGAGCTGGAACCAAATCAAACAGGTAGTTAAAATTTTAGAACTTTGGTTCCCTTAACAAATTTAATTCAAACCACTTATAAAATAAAATGTATTGTTTTGCAACGCATTAAGCCAAAACTCACTGTTTTTTGTGGGGGTGGTGGTGGTGGTGGTGGGTTGTTCTCCAAGCTTTCCGTTTAGCTCCTGAACATTTCATAACCAAACTAGGTAACATCTTCAGCGGGATCTTGGGTTAAGTGTCTTGTTCTATTTCTCTTTCGTTTATATAGATCTTCTGTGGTGTTGTGGTCAGTACGTCTTGTGATTGACTGGCTGTGGTGTGAAATTCAGCTGGTGAGAGGGTGGTTGGTTCCGTCGTTGATTGGTTGCTTGAATGGTTCTGTTTCTTATAGGTTCATATGCTGGTTCTGAATCAATGTGTTTATTGATGGATCTTGTATTGTAGAGTACCAGGCTTCCATGAATTCCTGTGCATGCTGATTTTTAGCGTGGCCAATGATTCTGGCTTTGTCCCAGTTGAAATGGTGGTGTTCATTGTTGATGTGGCTTGAGATCAGGAACTTCCGGTCATGCTGGTTGACTGCCAGCTGGTGTTCACGAATTCTGGTTTTTATTTGTCATCCTGTTTGTCTGTCGTAGAAAAAGAATATTTTAAAATACTTACAAAAGCAACTATAGCACTCTAATCATTAAGCCAGCACCAGCGATCCTCCACAAAGCAGCAATGAGAAACAACTACACCAGCTGCAAAATCCCTGGATCTTGACTGGCCATGTGACTGGGGGGGGGGGGGAGAACCACGGTGAACCATCTGGGAAATTCTGGAACCATCTGGAAATTATTTTTTGCCAATTTTTATCACTTTTGTTTCTTGTTTTATGGCAAAACAAGTTATTGTTTATGCCTTATGACAAAGTTAAAAACAATAGTAAACAAGTAACAATTATTAAACATTACAAACTACAGTAGTGGCCAAAATTGTGGAAACCTTTTGGGAAAAGGGTAGAGTAGAAATGCCACCTTTGGTTAAGTTTCCACCAATTTTTCTTCTAATTTCTTTATAACTGTAGCCTTATTCACTTAATACTATTTTACATCGCTTTCTGGGCAACCAATTAACTCTTTGCACCATTACTTTAATTTTATTACGTTTTACAAGCTCACTAAATGAAAGAATACAAAAAAACCCAATCAACCTGATAGCAATCATTTAACACAGTGATGGCGAACCTTTTAGAGACTGAGTGCTCAAACTGCAACCCAAAACCCACTTATACATCATCGAGTGCCAGGTGGGTGTGGCCCATTGGGTGGGCGTGGCTGCGGTGGTAACGGCAGACTGGGTGGGACTAAAAAGTTCAATCAATCAATTCCAACTTTGCAAGATCTTTTTTTTTTCCTGCGAGTTGAAATTGACTGATTGAATCTTTTTTTTTTTTTTTGTACATGGCGGCGGAGGCCTAAAGCGAAAAGGTTTTATAAAACCCAGCTGAAGGACTGGGGCGACGGCGCATGTACCCACAGAGATGGCTCCGAGTGCCGCCTCTGGCACCCGTGCCATAGGTTCACCACCACTGACTTAACACATTGACAAATGTCCTCTCAGCTTCAATACATGACATCAATAACTGAATCCTACTGTGATCTGATTGGCTCATTGCAAAAACAAGATGACACCTGACTGGCTCTCTAAACACTCATGCTCACTGGCTACAATCAGATGAAGGAAAGCTACCTGATATCAACCTAAGCAAGTTGTGCTTCCTTTTTCTGGTTATTTGGCTATAACGTTTCATAGAATACAGTACAGATAATTGAACAAACTTTGTTGCATTACATTCTTGATTAAATTATCTTTCCACTGATATATACTTTTATGGTACTACTCCAAACAAAAAGTAGTGTTATTAACCATCAAACCTCAAAAATACACTTTTCCCAAAAGGCTTCCACAATTTTGGTCACTACTCTATAAAAACTAAGGCCCTTTCCTAACAGAAGATGATGGAGAGGAATTGGTAGCATTTTTATGAGGCTTCATTATTTGTTTATTTTTATCACACCTTGTTGTTTCCCTTCATAAATAATTTTATGTTTTTTCTTCTTTTCTTCGTGAGTTTTCGCTTGAGCTTGCTTGTCTGCAATGCTAGTGGCTTTTCCACAAATGGCCTAATGCAGGGGTAGGCAACCTTGGCTCTTTTATGACTCGTGGACTTCAACTCTCAGAATTCCTGGCTGGCTCAGGAATTCTGGGAATTGAAGTCCACGAGTCATAAAAGAGCCAAGGTTGCCTACCCCTGGCCTAGTGCTTTGGTAATAAGGTCTTTAGAGCATTGATTTCTCTTGTAGGTTTCTTTGTTACCTCTCTGAGTGCTCTCCCAGTGATTGCATTTGATATTTCCTTTTCCCACATGACTTTGCAGAATGTCCTCTATTAGGATGCCTGGAAGTTCCTGATTTGCTGCTAGATCAACTTCTTGATATCCTGCTAAATCAGCTTCTTGATCAGCTTTATGTCTTTCATTAGGCCTACTTCCGTATCAGCTGTGGGTTATCGGCTATTTATTCATTCAGAAGACTGCTGCATTCTGTAATTTGGCTTGCAGACTGCCTGGAATACTGTGCTCTAGCCTGAACCATACATTTCTCTTTTTTTAAGAATAAGATATTCAAGGATATGTTCATAGTACTGAGTATCAGATGTTCATAGCTGCTATCTTTATCTGTATTTCTGAAGATTCAACCACTCTAGTTTGGAATTCATGTTTTTGCAGATTATGATTTATGGAGTTCTAGAATGTCTCTGTATTTCTGTGCTATTCCACTCTGGAGATGTCTCAAGTATTCTGGGCTTGTATGGGATACATCTCCTCCAATTGCCATTTGGCTGCTATTCGTGTCGCGTAAATGACATAGCCCCACGAAAGCAATACAGTAGCAAGAAGAATCTGTGAAAGAAAACAACAAAATAACCTTCTTAATATAAATGTACATTTGATATGTCAAACCTCTTTATACTTGTTTTATCCCCACCACCAAAATCAAATCTGCAGCTTACCTCCAAGAACCCAGGGGCTGAAGAGGGTCATATCCGCAAGGAGAAGGGCGGGATATAAATTAAATTAATAATAATAATAATAATAATAATAATAATAATAATAATAATAATAATAATAATAATAATAATAATAATATGAGATTAGTGTCTTACTAAAACTGTGCTTATATACTGTAGTGTTGCTTTTATTAAATGTTCATTCTGCCTTTTTCACAGGAGTTCAAAAGTTTCCACGAGGGTCTCTATTTTATCTCAGTTAGGTTAAGAGTATGGCTGGCCTTAAGATATATAGTGAAATTCCATATCTGAGAATGAATCAGAACTTGACTCTCCCCATCCTAGTCCAATACCTGCACCCCAACACCACAGTGATTATTGTCAAAAATAAGTTTTATATTAACCACTTTTCTCAAAAACAAAAATCAGTTGGCTGGATGCATTTAATTTGCTAAGTTATAAAGCATAGTTTACAATACATAATGGACTAATTTAAATCCTAGTAGGCCGAAACTGGAACCAGTTTGATCTAGTGGTTAAGGAACCAGGCTGAAAACCAGGAGACTATGAGTTCTAGTCTTGTCTTAGGCACAGAACCAGCTGGGTGATCTTAGGCCACTCAACTTTTCTAGCAGCCCTACCAAGGAAGCAATGGCAAACTACCTTTAAAATATTGCTAGGAAAACTTGCCAGGAGTCAAAGGCAGAAAAAAAAGTGTTTCCCATCTAAGTTTATATGTTTCTTAAAACTTGCAAGAGTATTTAAGTAAGGTGACCAACTTTTTTACAATGAGAAGGAGGACACAAATACATTGAAGAAAAAAATATCGTAAATAAAACATTTTATTCATTGCAACAATACAGAATACACTATAATATGATAAATGCATAATAAAAAACATTTGTAACAATAACATTTTATACTGTAATTATGCTTACATGCCTATTAATTATTATTTAAATGAGTACAAAAGAAGGACTGTCCTCCCTAAAAGAGGACGATTGGTCAGCTTAAATTTAAGTCCTTTCAGAATACACTATGGTGTAGTTGCTGAAAAAGCAAGTTCTCACTTACCAGAGAAATGGCCTTGGCTAAGAAGGGAAAAACATATTTTCTTAAGGTTAAAAAAGAGGCCTAGAGGGCCGTGCTAATAATACTAATATTGCCACCGCAATTATTTTTATTGGGTATTATGGAAAATTTGGATTTTAAAGAAATGAATCTGATGTTGTATTGTATAACAGCAGCAAGATTACTGGTTGCTCAAAATTGGAAGAAGGATGTACTACCTACTATGGATGAATGGAGACTGAAGGTGTCGTATTTTGCAGAAATGGCCAAGATTTCCGCATATTTGAAAGATCAAACTCAAGAAAAATTTATTTTGGTTTGGAGAAGATGGATAG
>NW_015401575.1:0-4648 GCF_001527695.2 Protobothrops mucrosquamatus
CCCCCCCCCCTCTCTCTCTCTCTCTCTCTGCAAGATTTTTGGCAAAAACACTCCTAGGAAAGCATTGATTCGCTTAAAGACTGTGCGTTTTGTTTTTTTTAATTTATGTTTTTATACACAGGCATTGCTGCCTGAAGCCCTGGAGAGAAAGGCGAAAATAAGAAGACAAAAAGAAACGTAGACACACAGACACACAAAAGAAAATAAAAGGAAACGAAAGAAATCATTGCTACTTACCTTGTTTCAGTTATTAATGCTTGGGTGAGGTCTAAGTTAAATTCACGGCATACACAAAACCAGGTTAAGGATTAATCTTGATGAGCGAGATTTTGGATTAATATGCTATGCAAACTCACTTGATAGAACATAGAATATTATAGAACAAGGAGTAATAGGATTGGGAGGGACCTTGGAGATCTTCTAGCCCACCCACCACTGCTCAAGCAGGAAACCTTATTACATTCCAGACAAATGGTTGTCTGGTCTCTTCTTTAAAACTTCCATTGTTGGAGCATTCACAACTTCTGGAGACAAGGAGTTCCACTGATTAATTGTTCCCACTGTCAGGAAGTTTCTTCTTAGTTCTAGCTTGGTTCTTTCTCTCTCAATCTTCCACCTTCTACCAAAGAAGAGGGAGTCAAGCTATTCTCCAAAGTTCCTGAAGGCAGGACGAGAAGCAACGGATGGAAACTAACCAAAGAGAGAAGCAACCTGAAACTAAGGAGAAACTTCCTGACAGTGAGAACAATTAACCAGTGGAACAACCTGCCTCCAGAAGCGGTGAATGCTCCAACACTGGAGGTTTTTAAGAAGAGACTGCACAGCCATTTGTCTGAAATGGTATAGGGTTTCCTGCCTGAGCAGGGGGTTGGACTAGATGACCTCCAAAATCCCTTCTATTCTATTCTATTCTATTCTATTCTATTCTATTCCATTCCATTCCATTCCATTCCATTCCATTCTATTCTATTCTATTCTATTCTATTCTATTCTATTCTGTTCTATATTACGTTCTATATTACGTTCTATATTACAGTCTATATTCTATTCTACTCTACTCTACTTTTGGTGCATGATCGACTGACATGGCGTACCCTGGTTTACCAGGGTTGCCAGACATATGAACACAGAAGGATAATCTTGGCACAAGAGAAGCGAGCACTCCGTAAAGCCAGAGCTGCAAATACTGAAGCAATAGTGTCCACATTTCTCTGTTCAGTATGTGGCAGAACATTCTGTGCTAACATCGGTCTCATCAGCCATCTACGGACACACCGCTGATGGCCCATAATCCATAAGATGTCAAGGTCTTCATCGAAATCGATGGACGAACAACAACTCTACTCTACTCTACTCTACTCTACTCTACTCTACTCTACTCTACTCTACTCTACTCTACTCTATTCTATATTACGTTCTATATTACATTCTATATTCTACTCTACTCTACTCTATTCTATTCTATTCTATTCTATTCTATTCTATTCTATTCTATATTACGTTCTATATTCCATTCTATATTCCATTCTATATTCTATTCTATTCTATTCTATTCTATTCTATTCCATTCCATTCCATTCTTCTTATTCTGCTGTCTCGAAAGTTTCCTTAACTATAAATGTTGCCACAGCGGGGCAAGGATGCAATTTTCTGCGACCCAATTTCCCTACCAGATTTCCCCCCCCCCAACTTCCTTTTAGAAACAAAATAATTTACTTCTTATTGTTTTGCACTGATATATCGAGTCCTTCGCTGGTTAGAATATTTTTCTGCCTTCCCTATAGGCTGCATGCTTGCCAGATGGATGCATTGTTTTTAATTAGAGGGATTAAAATATATATATTATGCTTGGCTTTCAGGGGCTGATGTTGGTTATTGTTGTTCACTTAATTCCCATTCCTCCCGGTATTCACTCAGTTTCCAATTAGAATTTGTGCAGGCATTCGCCCCAGTCATTATTTTCCCCAAAAGCCTAGAAAGATCCACAGTTTAAATTTATTCCCTAAACACTCCTCCTATGATTGCATATTATTAGTTATGTGCACGTTTAATTCGCAAATGTTAGTCCCTTTCGTTAAACCTGTGAGTGAACTTCTTCTCAGAAATTCAATTTTTGATGTCATTTAGAGTTTTATTTTTCAAAGAGCATCCATTTTACACATGATTAAACTCAGGAGAATGAACATTTCTCGGGGATTCTGGGAATTGAAGTCCATACAGCTTAAAGTTCCCAGGTCTAAAAAAAATACTGATGTGCATCTCTTAATTTATTTCCTTATTTCCTCATTGTCAAGCAGGAAACCCTATCCCAGGAGTCTTCAAACGTGGCCCTTTTATGACTGGTGGGCTTCAACTCCCAGAATTCCTCAGCCAGGAATCCTGGAAGGTGAAGTCCACCAGTCATAAAAGGGCCAAGTTGGAAGACCCCTGGTCTGGATCCAAGCCTGCAGTTTCATCAAAATGGCCGACTGAGGAATTCTGGGAGTTGAAGTCCACAAACCATAAAAAGGCCAAGTTTGAAGACCCCTGGTTGGATCCAAGCCCGCAGTTTCATCAAAATGGCCGACTGAGGAATTCTGGGAGTTGAAGTCCACCAGTCATAAAAGGGCCAAGTATGAAGACCCCTGGTCTGGATCCAAGCCTGCAGTTTCATCAAAATGTCCGACTGAGGAATTCTGGGAGTTGAAGTCCACAAACCATAAAAAGGCCAAGTTTGAAGACCCCTGGTCTGGATCCAAGCCTGCAGGTTCATCAAAATGTCCGACTGAGGAATTCTGGGAGTTGAAGTCCACCTGTCATAAAAGGGCCAAGTTTGAAGACCCCTGGTCTGGATCCAAGCCCCCAGTTTCATCAAAATGGCCGACTGAGGAATTCTGGGAGTTGAAGTCCACCAGTCATCAAAGGGCCAAGTTTGAAGACCCCTGCTTTAATAGGATCCAGAGTGGGATGAATGGAACTTCTTCAGAGTAGAACTGAAGAAGCTTCTTGGGTGAGAAGTGAAACGTCTTCAAAGGAAAAAGAAGAAAGTCCAGGTAATCTAAAGAAAAGAAGAAATAGGGGTGACATGATAGCAATGTTCCAGTATTTGAGGGGCTGCCACAAGGAAGAGAGGGTCAAATTATTCTCCAAGGCACCAGAGGGCAGGATGAGAAACAATGGTTGGAAACTGAGCAAAGAGAGAAGCAACCTGGAACTAAGGAGAAAGTTCCTGACAGTGAGGACAATCAACCAGTGGAACAGAGAGACACTTGTCTGCATCTTTTAACTGGAAATCTAAGGGTGATCTGTTTTTTTTTGTTTTGCAGCCCAAAGATGCTAGTGTCAATGCTGTTAACATCAGATGTTTTTGCATTGACAACAGATGGAAATGTAGCCATCTTTTACCTTTTGCTTTCAGAGTTAGATGATGCTGGAAGGGGGGTGGATGTGAATGAGAGTCCAGCTAGACATAACAACACTAAACCTAGCGTGAGAATCAAGGTTATTGAGCCCAAAGCTGATAAAGAATTGGCGGGCTGGAGAACTGGAGAGGAAGCCCGAGCTTCAAGCTAATTGGGGAATGTGATTTATGACTGTCAATAGGAGGAGGGAATTGTGCTTTGATGCTATGTGCCCAGGGGAGGGGAATTCAGATTTTGGCTTCAATTATGTAAGTGCCGATATTATGCTACTCAAATAAAAGATCCTTTAAGGTAAAGAATGCCTCAAAGTTCTTTTGAAGAGTTTCATCTGTCGGAACCATGACAGCTAGCTCACCTTGTTGATATGTACTGTACATTAATATTAATATTAATATTAATATTAACATTAACATTAACAATAACAATAACAACAACAACAACAACAACAACAATAATAATAATAATAATAATAAAGTTGGAAGGGACCTTGGAGGTCATCTAGTCCAACCCCCTGCTCAGGCAGGAAACCTTTTTTCTAGCCCTTTTTTCTAATACAGTCCTCGACTTTCAACAGCTTGTTTAATGACAGGTCCAAAGTTACAGCAGCACTGAAAAAAGTGACTTAGGATCGTTTTTCACGCTTAATGACCGTTGCCTCATCCCCGCGGTCACCTGATCAAAATTCAGACGCTTGACAACTGATTCGTATTTACGACGGTCGCTGTGTCCCGGGGTGTGTGTGTGTGTCACGCAATCCCCTTTTGTGACCTTCTGACAAGCAAAGTCAATGGGGAAGCCGGATTCACTTAACAACTGTGTTGCTCACTTGGCAGCTGTGGTGATTCACTTAACAACTTTGGCAAGGAAGGTCGTAAAATGGGTGCAAAACTCACTCAGCACATGTTCCCCTTAGCCAGAGAAATTCTGGGCTGAATTGTGATCCTAAGTCAGGGACTCCCTGTATGATATATAGCAGGGATCTCCAAACTTGGCAACTTTTAAGATTTGTGGACTTCAGTTCCCAGAATTCCTCAGCTGGCCTATTTTGCTTTAGTCCCCCACCTCACACCCCTCCCTCAGCATCTGAATCCACTGCTGTGGTTTTGGTCTTAACGGGGAGTTAGAAGTATAATCCCACTTTTGTTTGTTGTGACTCTCTCTCTCTCTCTCTCTCTCTCTCTCTCTCTCTCTCTCTCTCTCTCTCTCTCTCTCTCTCTCTCTCTCTCTCTCTCTCTCTCTCTCTCTCT
>NW_015401575.1:12291-13395 GCF_001527695.2 Protobothrops mucrosquamatus
CCATCCATCCATCCATCCATCCATCCAGTGGTGGGATTCAAATATGTGAACAACCGGTTCTCTGTGTGGATACCGCTTCCAGAAGTCTGTTCTGTTCCTGGGCAACAAAAAATTAGCTACTGGTTCTGCCGAACTGGTGTGAACTGGCTGAATCCCACCACTGCATCCATCCATCCATCCATCCATCCATCCAACCATCCATCCATCCACCTATTCTTCTATCCATCCACCTATCCATCCAGCTATGCATCCTTCGTCCTTGCAACCATCCATCATCCATCCATCCATCCATCCATCCATCTTCCATCTATCCATCCATCCATCCATCCATCCATCCATCCATCCATCCATCCATCTATGCATCCCTGCATCCTTGCATCCATCCATCCCTCCATCCATCCCTCCATCCTTCCATCTATCCATCCCTCCCTCCATCCATCCATCCATCCATCCACCTATGCATCCCTGCATCCATCCATCCATCCATCCTTCCATCTATCCATCTTACATGCACCCATCTACCTATCTATGCATCTATCCATGTATCTATCTATGCATCTATCCATGCATCTTTCCATGCATCTAGGATTTTGAAGAGGCAGAGGAACTAGAGATCAAATTGCCAACATATGCTGGATCATGGAGAAAGCTAGGGAGTTCCAGAAAAACATCTACTTCTGCTTCATTGACTATGCTAAAGCCTTTGATGGTGTGGATCACAACAAATTGTGGCAAGTTCTTAAAGAGATGGGAGTACCACACCATCTTACTTGTCTCTTGAGAAACCTATATGCGGGTTAAGAAGCAACAGTGAGAACTGGACACGGAACCACTGATTGGCTCAAAATTGGGAAAGGAGTCTGGCAAGGCTGTATACTGTCGTCCTGCCTATTTAACTTATATGCAGAGCACATCATGAGAAAGGCAGGGCTAGATGAATCAAAAGTTAAAATTAAGATTGACGGGATAAATATCAACAACCTAAGATATGCAGATGATAACACTCTAATGGCAGAAAGTGAAGAGGAACTAAAGAGCCTCTTGATGCGGGTGAAGAAGGAGAGTGCAAAAGTTGGCTGGAAACTCAACATTAAGAAAAGCAAG
>NW_015401576.1:0-4028 GCF_001527695.2 Protobothrops mucrosquamatus
TTATATTTCTGCCCTGGATTCAGATTTTATCTGACCATTGTTCGGTTGCCACTTTTACTTCTGTGCCTCAGAGTTATTCCTTCTGCCCATTATAGCGTAGCCTGAAGTGCCTTCTCCTAAACTGCAGCCAATTTTGGTCACCATATCACAAAAAAGATGTTGAGGGTTTGGAAAAAATTCAGAGAAGAGCAACTAAGATCAAAGGCCTGGAGACTAAAACATAAGAAGAACGGCTTCAGGACTTGGGTTTGGCTAGTCTAAAGAAAAGAAGAAATAGAGGTGACATGATAGCAGTGTTTGAGTATTTGAGGGGCTGTCACAAAGAAGAGGGGATCACATTATTCACCAAAGCACCAGAGGGCAGGACAAGAAACAACGGTTGGAAACTGATCCAAGAGAGAAGCAACCTGGAATTAAGGAGAAACTTCCTAACAGTGAGGACAATCAACCAGCGGAACAGCTTGCCACCAGAAATTGTGGGTGCTCCATCACTGGAGATTTTTAAGAAGAGACTGGACAGTCACCTGTCTGAGATGGTGTAGATTCTCCTGCTTGAGCAGGGGGCTGGACTAGAAGACCTCCAAGGTCCCTTCCATCTCTATTCTATTCTATTCTAAACCAAAGGTCTCCAAACATGGCAACATTAAGACTTATGGACTTCAACTTTCAGAATTCTCCATGTTGGCTGGGGAAGTCTGGAAGTTGGAGTCCACAAGTATAAAAATTGCCAAGTTTGGAGACCCCTGACTCAAGGTGACTTAACAAGGAAAGGGCTACTTCAGAAGTGGAGCAGAAAACATACCTTGACGTTGTGTTGTCATTGAGTGGGGGATTAAGAGAGGGTGACAAGGGGGGACGAGGGGGGACATGATAGCAGTGTTCCAGTATCTCAGGGGCTGCCCCAAAGAAGAGGGAGTCAAGCTATTCTCCAAAGCACCTGAAGGCAGGACAAGAAGCAATGGATGGAAACTCATCAAGGAGAGAAGCAACCTAGAACTAAGGAGAAACTTCCTGACAGTTAGAACAATTAACCAGTGGAACAACCTGCCTCCAGAAGCAGTGAATGCTCCAACACTGGAAGTTTTTAAGAAGAGACTGGACAGCCAGTCTGGAATGGTATAGGGTTTCCTGCCTGAGCAGGGGGTTGGACTAGATGACCTTCAAGGTCCCTTCCAACTTTACTATTATTATTATTATTATTATTATTATTATTATTATTATTATTATTATTATTATTATTATTATTATTATTATTTCTCTGCCCATTCTGATAACTGGCAATAGAGGTAAACCCTCAGTTTTGCCATCCAGTTGAACGTTGGCATGTGTAAAGATAAATGGGCAGTGAAGATTTCAGCAACAATTGATTCTACGTCTCCCCTCTATCACCCCAGTAACCTAAAAGTGGACAAATGTAGGGAAAAAGTAACAAAAGAGTCTTGCCAATGCAATCTCTTGCTTGATGGAATTCCAAAGGTGCTTTTCCAAAAGGCAACTGGACTTTTGGGGTTTTTTTTTTCTTTGAAAATGTCCCGCTTCTCATCCAAGAAGCTTCTCTGGTTCTTCAGAGGTTCTTGAGAAGCTAAATGTTTCCAAAAACAAAACAAAACAAGAAAGTCCAGCTGCCTTTTGGAAAAAAACTTTTGGGACAACCATGGCCTGGATGATTGAGAATCTCCATGGACATTTTTTTATGGAACGTACTCCCGCCTTCCTTTCTTTCAAAACACAGGAACAAGGCAACTGCTATCATTATTCATAATTTAATGTAGCACAGAAAACCAAGAGATATTTCTTAATGCCAGTTTTTGACATTTCCCCCCTTTTTATTTGTGATTGCCCTCTTCCCCTAAGGCTTTCACGAAAACTGAAGCTGGAGTCACACTTCGTCCTCTGTGTAATGAGTTTGGGTTGGGTTGGGGTTTGGCTGGTTATGCTGTTGTGGTCTATAAACCATGATTTATGTCTGGAGGAAAAAGCCAGAAAAGGAAAGAAATGGAGGGGGGCAGAAATCTCTTTAAATGTTATTTTGAAACAGTGATGGCTTTCAGACTCTCCTTTTGCTGAAGGTGAGACCATAATTCTTCTCTTATCATTAAATTCCTGCCTCTTAATTCTGCCAACTCTTACAGAGGAGCTTCAAATAACAAGTCAACAAAAGCACACTGAAAGAATCCTGCATCTGCTGGATATAAAAGTCATGGCAACCAATAGGGTTTCAAGTGGCAACACGTATTTCTTTTCGTAAAAGAAGCTGTGTGAAAATATAGATGAGGTGAACTCAACGATAAAAAGAGTCTAGCTATGATGGGATGGCAAGCTTTAGGCCCCTTTAGGACCTGTGGACCTCAACTCCCGGAATTCTGGAACCAGCTTGCTGGCTCAGGAATTCTGGGAGCTGCAACCTGGAATTAAGGAGAAACTTCCTGACAGTGAGGACAATTAACCAGTGGAACATCTTGCCACCAGAAATCGTGGGCACTCCATCACTGGAGATTTTTAAGAAGAGACTAGACAGTCACTTGTCTGACATGGTATAGGTTCTCCTGCTTGAGCAGGGGGCTGGACTAGAAGACCTCCAAGGTCCCTTCCAGCTCTATTCTATTCTATTCTATTCTATTCTATTCTATATTTCTATTCTATTCTATTCTAGATTCAAAATTCTAGATTCTAGATTCTATTCTAGATTCTATTCTAGATTCTATTCTATATTATATTATATTATATAATTCTATTCTATTCTATTCTATATTTCTATTCTATTATGTAATTCTATTCTATTCTATTCTATATTTCTATTCTATTCTATTCTATTTGGAACATCTGGAAAACGTCCAATGAAAGCACAATTCATGCCTTTTTTGTTCATACTCGTTTTTTTCCTTCATTTAACTAATACCAGAATGTAAAACAAAAAAAAAGAGGTTGTTAATCTGATATCTGTTGTCACTGATCAGCCAGCAATTGTCAGTGCAAAAGACCAAGTCCACGTGTGAAGATTGAATTAAACTGGTTTATTGCTAAGAGCCTATGCACAGGCATCTTCTGAACAAATGTCAGGTTAATGGAATTCAAGGGCTGCTGGATTTTGTCCTCATGTGGCTATGTAAGGATTCTAGGCTGATCCCTCTTTTAACTCCCTCCCCAGGTTCTGCCTCTCTTCTCCTACAGCAACTGAGCAAAGGACAGGGAGCAAGTTTGAGTTACTACTATTTTTTTCTTCTTGTGTACCACGTTCCTTGGCCTCAGAAACAGAGGTTCGTAAATCCTCTATCTCCATTTGCCTCTCCATCCAGGATACATAAAACGTTTGGTCTGGTGGATGTGTCTGAAACCTTTATGAGTTGTTCTCATAAAATGTCTGCCTTAGGGAGGGCTTCTCTGCTCAGAACAGTTGCCATGATAGTCATGGTTAGTCCCAAGATGACAGAAGAAAAACTCTCCATAACGATCCTGGGATGTTCCCAATTACTCTAGATCGTGTTTGTTTCTGTTGGATTGATCAACACATTCCAAGCACAGTTCCAATCTGCAGTCACACGCCATCCTTTTTCCTAATGTGAGAGTCAGCCTTCCATGTGGGAGTCATTCTTGTAAATAAAGATCACGCTATGGAGCAACGCTACCATTAAACGTTGTTATTGTCGTTGTTGTTACTGCTATTTGCATATAGTCAGTTGATCTGGCACACTTAACTATCATATCCTTCGCCCAAATCTAAGATAGTTAAAAATATTGGCATGCCCTAAACCACTGGTGAGATTCAAATATGTGAACAACTGGTTCTCTGTGTGGATGCCTCTGGAACGAGCTGCCCCCAGAGATCCGTGTCATTCCGGATCTCCCCTCCTTCCGCCGCGCCCTTAAGACCTGGTTGTTCCAGCGGGCAGGACTGGCCTAGGGGTATTTTAAATTGGTTTTAGCCAAATTTTAGTAGTAGCGGCCGATTATATATTTATTTTTAATGATTTTTAAAACTTCTATTGTATTGTATTAAATTGTTTTTAACTGGCTGTAAGCCGCCCTGA
>NW_015401576.1:9465-14112 GCF_001527695.2 Protobothrops mucrosquamatus
ACCCTGGGCTTTTGTACCCAATTCGATTGTATATTCCGCCACTTTTTTTTTCCTTTTCTTTTTTTCAGTATTCACTTTGTAAAACAAAAAACAAGAGAGAAACTTTGCACAAAAGGAATAAAAGGTTGACTCACTTCACCTTTTAAAGGCAAGGTAAGCTTTTAAGCCCCCGAAATTCCTACAGGCGGCATTAAATATCATAATGGGTTCAACTCTTGAATGAGTTGAGGCTCTAGTAACCTCTTTCTGGTAATTATTTAAACTTAAAGGCCAGTCACCCTTATTACCTGGATTGGACAAATGGAATTGGAAAGGGTGCTAAGCAGAGTTCCAAAGGGCAGAAGTTAAAACAGTAGGCGACACTTCAATCCAAGGTCAATTATTAAAACCATTTGTGGTTTTTTCCACCCACCCAAAGGACTTTCCTACAGCAGATACATTTTTTTAAAAAAAAATAGCATCCCAAAGAATTTAGACCAAACTCTTTCACCCTATTCTCTTTGCAGGAACAATTGAGTTGTGTGTTGTTGTTTTTTGTCATCTAGAATAGGGGTCTTCAAACTTGGGCTTTTTATGACTTGTGGATTTCAACTCCCAGAATTCCCCAGCCGGCGTGCTTCAATCTTCAAGTTGCCAAGATGGAGGAACATCAGCCTTTAGCCTCCAGACCCTTGATCATCTTTGCTTGCTTCCAAAACCTGGTTGGGTATTTGAACTTTAGCACACGTTATCCAGATTCATCCCTTCTGGTTTCTTTACGATCCAAATTTTGGGGCAAAGCCAGAAACGGAGTCAGTTCAGCAAAACTGTGTGTGTACACACGTTATTATTCCAAAGTCAAAACCAAGAACATTGGAAAGGTTAATTGGTTGTTCATGAAGCATTTTTGCTTGTTGCTATTAAGTACTCTTTTATCAAAAAAAAATCAGACTTCTAGAAAAACTTCTCTGCTTTCCTGAGCTGCGTTTATAAGAAACAAAGCTGGGTTTTGTAAGTGTTTCTTTGAAAATTCTCTCTTTGTCCTTTGTGTTTTCTTCTGAATGCCTCTTTGGAATGAAAGGTTGGTGTGTTGTTTTTTTTGGGGGGGGGAAATTACTCTTTAGAAAAATAATGTCTTTCTAGAAAGATTATACACTGCATCATATGAAATGTAATTCATATATATTCTCTTTCTCAAGGAACAGCTTTTATAAAAGGAACTTTATTTTCCTAAGTCCTTGATTTTGAGTTTGTAAAGCTCGCGGACTCCCCGGGTCGGTGTGCAAGGTAAATCCTTTTTACGGATAATATTTCATGCAATCTGGTGGAGGTGAAGTGGGCTATGGTTTGCTTCACTGTAGGGTATGGAAATTTATCTCTGGGTAGCAAATTTAGCCCGCTTTCTGCCAAAGGAATAGGAAACACCTATTTAAGACCCTCTAACTTTGAGCGTGACTTTCCCATTACGGTTGCCAGATGCCGCTATGTGCCAAGCTGATTAAAAAAATCTGCAGGGCTTCCTTTCTCTCCCCCCCCCACCCCCCACCCCGGTGCAAAACACAGAATTCCTTATGCAAGAAGTAAAAACAAATTCAGAATTCATTCCCGCTCCTTTTTCATCTCCGATGAGTGATGATAAGGCCCACTTTTTCTACACCGGGTATCCAATTACCTTGACTGAGATGCCTTTTTTTTTTTCTCTTCCCATCGGACAGTTAATGGCGTGGTGGTGACAGGATATCCTGGTGTGCATGTAGAAGACCGGCTGTTTGAGCTTCCACTGTTGCCGACGGAAGCCACAATTGAGTTTTGCCTGGCTAAAAATAGCTTCAGGTTCAGGCTATTTCAGAAACTGAAATTCTGCAGGGTTGAGAGAGCTTGATTCTCGTCTAGGTCCTCTTTGTGAAAGTCATAGCTATCCCCTACGTCTTGGTGCTTAGACCCGAAGGTCAAAGCGGGCTGTTGGCTTGAAACCCAGCTGTAGAAATACACAACAGCTCCCTTTTTTAAATCCTACATTCACCTTCAAAAGCAAGTACTGTCTGAAAGGGCCTGCACAATAATAATAATAATAATAATAATAATAATAATAATAATAATAATAATAATAATAATAATAATAATAATAATAATAATAATAGTAATAATAATAATAGTAATAGTAATAATAATATTGATGATGATGGTGGTGGTGGTGGTGGTGATAATAATAATAATAATAATAATAATAATAATAATAATAATAATAATAATAATAATAATAATAATAATGTAGTAGTAAAGTTGGAAGGGACCTTGGAGGTCATCTAGTCCAACCCCCTGCTCAAGCAGGAAACCCTATGCCACTTCGGACAAATGGCTGTCCAGTCTCTTCTTCAAAACTTCCAGTGTTGGAGCATTCACCGCTTCTGGAGGCAGGTTGTTCCACTGGTTAATTGTTCTCACTGTCAGGAAGTTTCTCCTTAGTTCTAGGTTGCTTCTCTCCTTGGTTAGTTTCCATCCGTTGCTTCTTGTCCTGCCTTTAGGTGCCTTGGAGAATAGCTTGACTCCCTCTTCTTTGGGGCAGCCCCTGAGATATTGGAAGACTGCTATCATGTCCCCCCTCGTCCTTCTCTTCGTTAAACTAGACATACCCAATTCCAGCAGCCTTTCCTTATATGTTTTAGCCTCCAGTCCCTTGAGCATCTTTGCTGCTCTTCTCTGCACTCTTTCTAGAGTCTCAACATCTTTTTTACATTGCGGTGACTTCCCACTTGCCTTCAGTCTGGGTAACAATCTACCAAGGGCTTAGTAAATCCCCTGTGTTTGCACCGTGCCCAATCTAACAGGGCAAGCAGACAGGTTGAGTGGGGAAACAACACAAATTTTGGGCTCAGATGATTGCGCGCTAAGTGGTGTGGTCTTAAAATCAGTAGAATTCACTCGAAGTCTTTTTCCTTTAGAGCCTCGGGAAATATGCCCGATTGGTAAGAAGGAAAAGGTTTAATCCTTCCATGCCCACTTGAATACATAAAACTCTACAGCGCTGTTTCTCAAGCTGGGCAATTTGAAGACGTGTGGACTTCAACTCCCAGAATTCCCCAGTCAGTTGGGGAATAGCCATAGCATTTAGACTTCTATACTGCAGTTTCCAGCACTCTCTGAGCAATTTACAATGTGAGCATTATTTGCATATTGCTCCCAACCATCTGGGTCCTCATTTTACTAACCTCAGAAGGATGGAAAGCTGAATCCGCCTTAAGCCCCGTCAAGATCGAACTCCAGGCTGTGGGCAGAGTTTGCCTGCAATACTGCACTGCACCACCAGGGCTGACTGGGAATAGCCACGCATATTTTAAGTTGCCAAGTTTAAGAAACACCGCTCGGTAGCTCTCCTCAGTTTATATGCCAACCATTTCTCTGACTTTGCAAAGTCAAAGTTCTTCTGTTTTGCACCCTTCAGTTTTTGCCTGAATTTTGATCACAGGACCACGGGGATGCCGTGACCATTGTAAGCATGAAAAACAGTCATAAATCACTTTTTTCAGTCTCGATGGACCTTGAAATGGTTACAAACAGTTGTAAGTCAAGGATTGTATCTGGATTTTGTCTCCCCCACCCCACCCCCTTGTTGCAAACATTGCAAGCCACGGCCACGGCCCATTTTTCCTTCAGTTCCTCATGAATCCTACATTTCCACTGCCAGGAAGAGTAATTTGTTTCTTCCCGTTCCTTTGACAAGTCAGCTGAGCACATGTTGCTTAAATCGAGGACGTGGTGTTAGGAACCTTCCCACTTCATTTCCTTCCTGAACTCCACTACCAAATTCCTGCTTGCATTCTCACTGCTCTTGTTTTCTGGAAACGTCCACTTGGTGTGTCCAGCAGAATGCCTAAAGCCACTTTTGCTTGCTGAGCAGGAAGCAACCCATGACTAACCCAGCCTTGTTGGTCATCCCTTCATCTCCTGACGCGTTCTTTCCAATTCTGAGTGACAGTCTTGACTGATTAAACATCGCTCTCCCAATTTTATTCAGCCTAATAATGGTATTATTAATGTAATCCCACGTAAGTTGAGTGCACGGTGCTTAAATAACTCAGATACTTCATACTAGTAATTAATTTGATCCGTAAATAAAAACACAGCGATCTAAAAAAATGAGTTGATCCGTAAATAGAAACACTGCGATCTAAAAAAAAAAGAGTTTTCATCCACCAGACCGTTATGTGCCACGTGTAAGGAAGGGAGCAAGCCCTTTTGCAAGACAATGAAACAATGAGTTGTATCTATCGTGGTATGAGCAACTTTGCCTGGGAACTCTGACTTGTCTGTTCAGACTTGTGATTCAAGCTTGTCTGCCCTTTACTATTAATTTGCACCACGTTGCTTTCAACATTGATACAGATCGCTATGGATAATTGATCACCAGCTTATGCTCCAAGCATAACAAACAGTTTATCTTCCATCAAGAGTTCTTAACTCCTGCTGAATGTTGTTTCTTGACCCACATCCCAGAAATACCGTTTTAAAATTATGCAAAAGAAAATATTTTCTTCCAAAGTATTCACAGGGGAGAGATACATCGTAGATAGGCAGTTTTTTTGCAAGTCTCTTTTTTCCGGTCCACTTAAACCATCTCAAATATGAAACGGACTCCCTCACTGCTCCTGTGTGTCCAAAATACTGTGT
>NW_015401577.1:0-4647 GCF_001527695.2 Protobothrops mucrosquamatus
CTCTTCATTTCTTTTGTTTGTCATATGCTGTCTCCACCCATGAGGGTTGCAGTCACCAGTATTATGATGGACGGATATCTAAAACTAAAACAGGGAACTGCCAATTACATGAGCATCTTTAGATCCATTTGTGGATTCAGGCATTTAGGATAAAGCATCTTGATTCTTAGTCAAGATAAAATATGATAAAATTATATTTCGGTGACACCCCTG
Source organism: Protobothrops mucrosquamatus (assembly GCF_001527695.2). Taxonomy (NCBI): domain Eukaryota; kingdom Metazoa; phylum Chordata; class Lepidosauria; order Squamata; family Viperidae; genus Protobothrops; species Protobothrops mucrosquamatus. The sequence goes on from NW_015401577.1 coordinate 214, forward strand.
CAATCTACCCCAATCAGTCCCACATATGCAGATCTCAACTGGACCATTTTGCTTAAGTACTGTATTGTGTTAAATGTTATTTTCAGATTCTGACTACACATGATTTGATATGGGGATCCCAATGGGTCATTTGTTGTACATATATAGACCGAGGTACCTGTCTCTCACCCTCTTATACAGGCAACAATCAAATAGGATGTGAGCCAGGTCTTCTATCTCTGGTGCTCCGCAAACGCAGAGACGTTCATTGTAGGGTATAGAATGGAATCTCCCATATCTGATCATTGTGTCGAGCTGTTCAAATCTCGCTCATGTAAATATCTCCCTTAGATGTTTTGGCAGTTGTAACTTCAAACAGCTGTCTATTTGAAAAGTATGTTTGTATTTGCTCAGCCATTTCAAGGCTAAGGATAGCTATGTCATTTTGTGTTTCTATATCCTTAATTCTTTGGGCAGCTCTTTTTTTAAATCATTCTCCTGTTACGCAAGAAACAGGAAGGCCACAGCTCCTTACAAAATTTGTTCGTTTGGTGATCCAGGAGATTTGTGATTGTGATTTTATTTGCTCTACTAGACATAACTTGGGGAGTCTATCAGTCTCCATTACATTGACTTTGTGCCAGTAGGTACTGTATATGCTCTATTTTTGGATAATGCATGAATTGTATGAATTTCCAATTCAGCTCTAACTGCTGCAGCAGATGTTCTTAGATCTACACCCAAAATACATCTCAAATGCTGGGACTATGTTTGTTCTAGGACTGTGGTTGAGTATAGACTCCAAACCTGTGCTCCATACAAGAGCATAGGGGTAACCTTAGCTTTATATACTTTAATTAGTGGGGCTAGGAACCCTGGGTAACTATGATTCTTTAGTTCAAGCAGTAAATTCACCACTCCATTGGTGATGGCAGGCTCAAGATCCAGCCTTGGAAAAAGTTACACCTAAATATACAAAGGTGTTAACCTGTTCAGTTTGGTTAACCATCTAATTGCCATCTATGTTTCTGTTGATGTTTTCCAAACACCATGATTTTTTATTTAGATTTACTAATGGTTAGGGAGTTATCCTGGCAATAAGAGCTGAATCTTCTTAACAGCCTACGTAATTCTACTTGTGAATACGATAATAAAATCATATCATCCACATAGAGCAAGCTGTTAAGTATGTATTTAGGATCATCGGCATATGTACCATGGGATCCTTCATTAATCCTGGCAAATCATTGATATATAAACTAAATAATAATGGGGCCAGGATATTTCCTTTTTTAATTCCTTCATTTTTGTTCTTGGAAAGCTGTGAACTTTACAGAGAGATCAAATATTTCCTTAATTCTTGTTGACTAAGTCCTAATAGAGGTACTCCTTGCTTAACAACTGCCCTGTTTAGCAATCCTCTGAAGTTATGACAGTGCTGATAAAATAACTTAATGGCCATTCCTTGCACATACAACTGTTGCAATGCTGTCGTGTGATTGTCATTTGCATGTTTCACAGCTGGCTCCCAACAAGCAGTCAATGCAGAAACCAGTGGTAGAACTGTAAATCACAGTCATGTGATGTCTTGCTTAAAAACTTAAGTGAATTGTTTAATGGCCACAGTGAAAGTGGGATTGCTGTGATCACGTGATGTCTTGCTTAACTTAGCAACAGAGTTGCCAGTTGTAATTGTGGTTTTAAACAAGGACAATCTGTAAATGTATTGGGATACAGAGGAAGGGAATATTATATTTATTTGACTACAGTTTTCTCCAATGATTTTCAGTTAACAAAGTGGAAGAAGCGCTAATGTGAAATACTAAGTTTGACTATTACTTATAAAGGGATAGCAAACTAAGAATTTCCTCTGAAAAATACCAAAAATGACATCCATCATTACATCCACACTAGATCACATGTTCTGAGTCTCAGTCTTCCATATGCTGGGATTGTCACCATTACAGTCACAAGATATGCATGTATATATGTGTGTGTGTATGAGCCGTGGTGGTGCAGTGGTTAGAATGCAGTATTGCAGGCTAACTCTGCCCACTGCCAAGATTTCGATCCTGACTGGCTCAAGGTTGACTTCCATTCTTCTGAGGTTGGTAAATTGAGAAGCCAGATTGTTGAGGGTAATATGCTGACTCTGCAAACTGCCAAGAGAATGTTGTAAAAGCACTATGAAGCAATATGTAAGTCTAAGTGCTATTGTTTTATATGCGCACACAAACACACACACACATGCATCAGCATGTATTAAAACAACCCTCGTCCAAACACTAACATACATACTGTGTGCTATTATTTAGCTGATATTTAGATTCTAAGCTGTCCAGATACTTTCAAGAAAAGCTCTTACACCATTCAATTCCAACCGTAGTCATCAGGAAATTCAGAAATCTAGATTTCTGAACCAAAATTGAATTAGGATTCTCTGTGAGGGAGAGGGCGATTATATATAATAAATAAACAAACAAATAAATAAATAAAATTTAGGATCCTGGATCAAACAAACAATGATTTCAGAAGGACAATTCAAAGAGTAGATTGGGCTAGTCTGCTAAATCAAAGGCCATAATAAGCAGCTTGTTCATGTTGTCAGTCCTGTATTTTAGCATCCAGTAACCCTTCAAAATTAAGTGTCCAAGAAGACCACAGACATAACTGATCTCTCTGTAAGAATTCTATTTGTCTGCAGCCTGGATAGGACAAGGCAGAATCTCGCCTACTAAGTTTTTTATTTTGCTTCTGCCAGTGCACGATTGCTTCTGTGAAGCTGTGAACAGTCCATCTGAAGACCATTAGAATATGTTGAACATGAATATTCCTCAGCAGGAAGGACAGTTATGGAAAATGGAATTGCAGTTCACTGAAGGATGTTACTGCAATATCTATTAGTATTAAGAGACCAGAGTGAAGGGACCTCCCAGCCATATCTGCGTGAAATTCATATTCTAATAAGGAAGCAAGGAATGTTCACTAGAGGATAATCACGATGTGAATGTTTAAACTGACATCCAATGGGTAAGAAAGGTTTTTAAAAATAAGCACACATCCAGTCTGAAATTTCACACCTAGCCTGAAATTCCACACCTACAAGCAGAGTTAAAATGACAGTAAATGGCAGAAATATAGGCTTAAGATACAGATGGATCTTGACAGACTTTAACATTGGGCGCTATCTAACAAAATGAAATTCAATGGTTCTACATTTAGGCAAGAAAAACCAAATACACAGGTATAGTATAGGTGGTACCTTGCTCAATAGTAGCAACTGTGAGAGGGATCTTGGAGTCCTAGTGGACAATCACTTAAATATGAGCCAGCAGTCTGCTGCAGCTACCAAAAAAGTCAACACAGTGCTGGGCTGCATTAACAGAGGGATAGAATCAAGATCACATGAAGTGTTAATACCACTTTACAATGCCTTGGTAAGGTGACACTTGGAATACTGCATCCAGTTTTGGTCACCACAAAGTAAAAAAGATGTTGAGACTCTAGAAAGGGTACAGAGAAGAGCAACAAAGATAATCAGGGGACTGGAGGCTAAAACATATAGTCTAATGAAGAGAAGGACGAGGGGTGACATGATAGTAGTGTTCCAATATCTCAGGGGCTGTCACAAAGAAGAAGGAGTTAAGCTATTCTCCAAAGCACCTGAAGGCCGGACAAGAAGCAACGGATGGAAACTAACCAAAGAGAGAAGCAACCTAGAACTAAGGAGAAATTTTGTGACAATTAGAACAATTAATCAGTGGAACAACCTGCCTCCAGAAGCTGTGAATGCTCCAACACTGGGAAGTTTTTAAGAAGAGACTGGACAGCCATTTGTCTGAAATGGTATAGGGTTGGACTGGATGACCTCCAAGGTCCCTTCCAACATTATGATTATATTATTATTATTATTATTGTTATTGTTATTGTTATTGTTATTGTTATTGTTACTGTTACTGTTACTGTTACTGTTACTGTTACTGTTACTGTTGTTACTGTTATTGTTATTGTTTCTGTTGTTACTGTTATCGTAATCATTATTGTTATTGTTATTATTAACTTTTCTTGAATGGGTAGAACCACTTTTGAGGTGCTATATCCTACCTGTAATACTCTTGAGGATATCAGATCTGGGATGCCAAAATCCAGTTGTCCACTAGAAAGCATCAGAGTGACAGAGAAAAGCCAAAGCTTTCACTGTCACCTAGTGATCACCCACATTTTTTGCATACTAGATTTGATGGTTCTAGTTGAAAGTAAGCATATAATGATTAAAACATCATTTCAAACATTCTTAGGCAGGCGTACAATAACAATTTTCTTCTCTCAACTATTTTGCCCAATTTTAAAGGGAAAAAGAAACTTCATGTTCTTTCCTCTTGAGATACCATCACAACTTTAATTACTAGTTTGTCATCCTCCCTTAGGGACAGCTTTTTGTTGTCATCTCATTGC
>NW_015401578.1:0-4646 GCF_001527695.2 Protobothrops mucrosquamatus
TGGTGGAATATAGGTTAGGTTTTTAGATAAAAAAAATTTTTTTCTTTTTATATATATACATATATTTCACCTACTTATGTAGAATTATATTTTGTGGAGTTAGGGATATTAATATAAGGTTACTTTTAGATGAATTGTATCCTGGGATTAGGTTTGGGAAGTCCGGGTGGGGGGTGGGGAGGGGGTTTTTTTCAATTGTGATGTACTTGTGATTGCTTTTTTTCTTATGTTGAAAATAATAAAAAGTTATCCTTTAAAAAAAAAAAAAAAAAAGATTGACTCAAAGGATAATAATAATGAAACACTATAGAAAATGTTTGTTTGATATTATATTTTGGGGAATTCATTAAAGAAAATAAGTAATCATTCAGTGAGCCTGTATAACACTATGGAGGTAACTTTGAAGCTGCTGTTCTTTTGCTGGGTTAAAAAAGAGTTACATTTCATTACTTTAACACATGATCATTAGTTGTTTACAGTAGAAACTGTTCAGAAGTAGCTGTTTAAACTGAGGGTATCTCTACATGGTGTTCAAATGATTCTCGGATCAGCTCCATACCCATGAGATAGCCCAAAATTGCCCATGTTCATTATTTGAGTAGAAAATTTATTTCTAGCTCAGCTGTGGTTCAACAAGAAATACCGAATCTGATTTTCCAATAGGAGCATAAAAGTCATTTTCCAGCTGGTGAGAATACTTGCTTCCTAGCTCTTAGATTCATCCTCTTCCCTGCTGAGATTGAGCCACTGTAACTTAATTTCCCTTCTGTATTAATAAACTGAGCAGAAAAAGATTACCTTGGTGACTTTGCTGATAACCTCAACTGCAAATGTTCCAATATTTTAAGTGCCAAACAGAACAAACTGTGGGTGCAGATGGTGGATATAGCACTGAATGGATGCTGGCTTTTTTTTTTTTGGACCCTTTAATTGATTGCCTCATGGTATTTTCTGCATTTCAAGGTCATTTGAAGAGCGCTGAAGATATCTAACAAAGGCATAGTGTATATTCACATTGTGTACATTGGCTTCTTCGATCTAGGGCTATTGGCCCTGCTGGCTAGAAATAGTAATAACTGCTTTATGTACCTGGAGGGCCTAAGAAGATCATGCAAGGAAAGCCGAGCTTCAGCTGTATTCAGAAAGCTATACTACCGAAACATGGAATTTGACTACCTATGTTTTAAATCAGGGGTGTCAAACTCAATTTCACTGAGGGCCGCATCAGCATTGCGGTTGCCCTTGGGGGGCTGGGTAGGTGTGGCCAGGGTGGGTGCGGCCTACTGGGTGGGCGTGGATGGAGTGGGTGTGGCCTACTGGGTGGGCATGGCCAGTTCTACATCATTCGCATCAAGGGTGCCTATGGGGGCCTGGGCAGGAGTGGGACAAATCTGAGAGTCTTTGGCAGAAGGGGGTGGGATCGGGGCAAGTGCCAAGGCATGGTCCACCGGGGCAAGTGCCAAGATGGCCACCACAAAACTATACATTGGCTCCCGGCTGGCTAGGGCCAGGGCCAAGGCAGTGGGGGCCGTTCCCTCACTGTCTCCAGGATGGCTTCGCAGGCCACATGAAAACACTTTGCGGGCCGCATCCGGCCCCTGGGCCTTGTGTTTGACATGTCTGTTTTAAATCTTTCTCCATGTACCATTTGTTCTACTACTGATTCAATTTCACTCCTCTATGACTAACACATTCACGAATGTAGCATCTTATTATCTCTTCTTATTCTTCCAAATCCAATAAGTGGTTGCCATCCTAGGCCTAGCAATGACTTAGGGAAAAAAACAGAAAATACAAGCAATACATTTATAGAATGGCAAAAGAGCTTGTTCAATTTTTATCTGGCCTATTGTCACCTGCAAGGGCAAGACTGTTTTTGATGCAGAGTTATTCAATCTAGTCACACAACAGTAATATCCTCTGTGCAAACCTGCAGGAGAATAACTTCATGGGTTTTCCTACCTGAGAGTTTGCACCTACTTCCTAAAAATAATCCTGCTCACTCTGTACGTGTCTTTCCTGCCATGGCTTTGATTTAGACTCAGTTGTATTTCAGCATTTTGTGTTTTTTTTTAATTAGCAGCTTTGCTTTTGAATGAGGAATCAGTTTGATGCAGTAAAATGAACAAAATGATCTATAGCAAGATTAATATGTTTGTTATGTCATAAACTTTATGGAAAATAATCTAGTTTATCAAGTGCATGGTGTGTACTTCCATAGTTGCAGAGAAGGAAAATAATGGAAATAGAGCCGGTGTAGTGGTTAAGATAGGCTAGAAACTGGGAGACTGTGAGTTCTAGTTTTGCCTTAGGCACAAAAGCAGTTGGTGTCCTTGGGCCAGTCATTCTCTGTCTGCTATGGGAAGAAGGCAATAACAAACTGTTTCCAATTTTCTTGCCAAGAAAATTGTTGGAATTAGTGTAGGCAATTACCAAGAACTAACACTGACTTAAAGCATCCCCTCTATGAGTAACACACACGCACACACACACACACACACACACACACACAGAATCAAAAGAATGGAAATCAAATGTTGGATGTGCAGACCCAATTATCTGTAGAACTTAGCTATTCATAAAAGAGGCATGTATGTGTATACTGATAATTTCCATCAGAAACTCAATTAAACCTCTTATGCAAACATATATGGAAGAGGAACTTGAGGGACATTCGGGACCTGTAAGACTCCAATTGACCCACTGTAGGATAGCCCCCCCCCCTCTGGTCATAGGTTCTATGCCTTTATGGTAGTTTCAGCTTTGGCTGCCAAAGAAAACAAAGGCTATTCTCTCTCTCTCTCTTTTTTGCAAGGAGAATATCAGCCTTGTAGAAGATGTTCCATGAAGTTCATTTTTCCATCTGTGCTCTCTTCAAATGCTAAGGAGCTGGCTGTCCTGGGTTACAGCTGTATGCCAAGAAAAGAGATTCTTGTCTCCCTCCCTTAAGCCCAGATGCCTGTACTTCTGCAGATGGCTCCCCTCCTCTCTCAAGGCAATTACTAGCAGGAAAGCATTTTTTTTTCTTCTACCACTATCTGCCTGCCTGGGCTGAAACAAAGGAGAATAAAGGCCAGCCACTCCCGATTGGAAGACTGCACTCCCATTTACTTGAAGACCAAAGCCTTTAGTCAATTAAGCCCAAAGAGAGAGGATAGTTTCTATTTAATATGTGGGAAATAATATTAACCCTCCTAATAAATTCCAGTTCACTTGTTTCTTAACAGAAGTAGCCTTTGTAATTCTTTTGCTCAGAATGCCCACCTGAGAACATTTTAGCTTCCCACAATACTCCCAGCACTGGCCTTATACCACTATAGCTCCCGTCATGTAGTATAAAATAATAACCCTAGAACATAATAATACAATATAAAATCACTATTCTTAAAACGCATCTCTAACTATGCCCAGGACATTAATTCATAAAATGTGCATTGAAATAGTCCTCAAACCCAGCACTTCTTAATTGTAAATCCAAGAGCAAGGTTCAAACACTGCTAACTGCCAGGCTAGCTAATGTGAGTTCAAGTGGTCCTCCAATTCCCAATCTTAAAAAATTAAAACAGGAGATTAAATTGGGCGCAGAAGTAAATGGGCAGCCACTTACGTTTTTATAGAGTGGATGGAACACGTTCTATTTTCCCAGCTACCACCATAAGCAACTTTCTGCTGTACTCCACACCAAGTGGATTTCTAAATTACCTTTAAAACCAGACCTTTGTAAAGTGTTTAGGATTAACCAGAACATCAGAAAATCAGACAGAAAATCAGACAGAAACTAAATCTGCTTTTCCCAAACTGGGCTACAATTGCTAAACCAGTCAAAATAGCAAGCCTTCTTGTTTCAATAGGTGGGTTTAAACATCACCCAACTATTAATTTCACCCATGGCAGTGCAGTCTCCTTCAATAAAGCTGGTGAACTTCCACTCAAATTGGCAGGTTCCTCTAGTCAAAAGATTTAGCTTCACGTTGCTTCTGTGTGTGTCCCAAAATTATTTCCTCTCACTTTGAAGTGCTGTTGCTATAAACAGTTAGGTTTTGTTCTATTTATCAATAATGAAGAACTATTATTACCTGGGCCTTTATACGATGCATATATTTTTTAAATTTACAGTATACATTTGCTTTTATAAATATGTAAGTATTTATTACACAATGGAAATAGAGATGCTAAATTATTGGATTAAATCAGGCCAGGAGAAATCTGCATCAAGTGCATTTCCCTTTCCCTTTCTCTTCTCGTATTATCTTGAGGTGAGGATCCTCAGCTGCCCTCCATTTAGTTCCAATGTGTTCTGCCTCAATATCACTGGTCCCTTCATTAAATGTCTCCCAGCATTCTTTACACCACAGATGTTCAGCACCTTAGTGCCTAGTTTGGTAAAAAGGAGCTTTCATTTTAATGCTCGTGTTGAATTGTCAGTCTTGGCCTCAGGTAGAAAGAAGCTTAGAGGGGAAATCAAAGCAGATCATGGATGACAAGAGGGAGAAAGATCAAAGGAATTAAGAAAGCGAGCTTTGTAAATTAAGAAAAGCCAAGAGTATCCTAGAAACAGGTTAAGGAAATGAGAGAAGGGGAGCCATGTCTTGCATAAAAAGCAAATCATCCAAACTGGCACCGCCCTTTGTGCCATTCCAAGCATA
>NW_015401579.1:0-4644 GCF_001527695.2 Protobothrops mucrosquamatus
TCTCTCTCTCTCTCTCTCTCTCTCTCTCTCTCTCTCTCTCTCTCTCTCTCTCTCTCTCTCTCTCTCTCTGTGTGTGTGTGTGTGTATGTGTGTGTGTGTGTGTGTGTGTAGGGGCCGCATATTCCCCAGCTAGCAGTAATGCCTGAATAATTTGGGACAGAAATCAGAATTTTGGATGTGGATTATGTTCTGGCTTATCCATGTGCCTCCAACTACACAATGAAACGAACCTTTATATGCAACATCATCTATAAGGAATGTTCATTGCACTCAATTACAAAGAGGCAAAAAGGATACATATTTATCCAGCATTTCAGATTTCTGGCAGCTTCAAATTAAAAATAAATAAATAAAAATTAATACACATCACACAGGGTTGTTTCTTTTCTCGTATGGGTAGAGAAAAATGGGGGAAGATTATATAGCACTAACAAATATACCGAGAGAGACAAAGATTCCCTTTGTAGTTCTATCTGTGCACATAATTTTGGGTTATCAAAACAACTGCAAATGTTCTTTGAACACAGGACACTATTCGTGTGTTAATATCGGATGGGTTCAGTGAACCAATTAACTGCATTAGGTTAATTTAATTGGTCGGAAGCCTTGCGAACCTCAGGAAACTAAATTTCAAATAATATGAGGAGCATTTTAAGAGAAAAAATTGTGTGGGAGAAGGAAGTCAATATAGAAAGTAGAAGTGTGGATTGTGGACTGGGACGTGAAGCACCAGAAAACAAACTGCATATGATAGAAAAGTTTTATCCGAGCAGATGGAAAGTAAGGGGGGGGGTTTAACATACCAATACAGGCAGTCCTCGATTTACAACCACAATCGAGCCCAAAATTTATGTTGCTAAGTGAGAAATTTGTTAAATGAGTTTTCGCCCCATCTTACGACTTTTCTCGCCACAGTTGTTAAGTGAGTCACTGCAGTTGTTAAATTGGCAACACGGTTGTTAAGTGAATCTGGCTTTTCACGTGACCCCCCCAGGACACTGCAACCGTCATAAATGTGAGTCAGTTGTCAAGCATCCGAATATAAATGTAAATCACGTGACCATGGGGATGCTGCAACGGTCATAAGTGTGAAAAATGGTCATTTTTTTCAGTGCCGTCGTAACTTCGAACGGTCACTAAATGAATTGTTGTAAGTCGAGGACTGCCTGTAAGGATCAGGATAAGGGTAATCTAGAGATTTGTTATTTACTGTATATACTTTCTCCTCCTGAAAAAAAGAGATTAACAATGATACAGATACAAGGAGGGAAAAAAAGGAATCTCTTCAGATTTCTAAATATAAATATTGCCATTTTCACATATTATGCTACGTAATATTTTCAATATATTTGAAGTTCCGTTACAAAGTTTAAATAAGTATTTACCGCCCCAAAGAAATAAATTATACAGCTTTCCCAATATCTATAGCATAATGAACAGCTGGAATCAATCAGGCAGCATCATTTAATGTTTATGAATTCCATATATAGAAGCAAAATACATTCCTTTGTGAATCCTTGGCCAAATTGCACTTGGAAGAAGATTCAAGGAAAATATGAGTGCAAACAAATATTAGTGTTTAACAAATAATGGCGTCTTATAAATCAGGAATAATAATAATATCACCAGAATGCAAAATTGTATATGCCTGGAGGCAAACTTGTATGCAGAGATTCAAAATGTGTTCAGTACCTTCTGGTCTTCCTTTAGTTATCACAGCAAGAGGTTTGGTGAAGGTTTTCTTATTCTGCATCATTGCAAAGATCATATCAACATTAAGAAAGGTGCACGCTTCATCTGGAAGGATACACTGCAAGATGGAGACAACAGGCGGCTTTTAAGATCAGGGACTCACTGAAAATGTCTATATTATCACAGCAAATGTTCATCATCATCATCACCACCACCATCATTATCAGTACTTAGTAATATTTACTCAAGGAAGGACAAAACCTAAAAACATTTTCCAAGAATGTTTGCAAGAATTCCTTTCAGTTACATCTCAACTTTTCCTTGATGCTTGAGTTACTTAAAACTCTACCAATCCCATCACAAGACCCTCACTTGACACTCCCACGCCTGAAGCCCTTATATAAGTAGAACCCTGACACTGACATCCCCTAAACCAGGGGTGTCAAACTGCCGGCCCACGGACCAGACGAGTCATCCGTAAGCCACGCCCACTCCATTGCTGGCAATGGCAAAACTGTCCCGATACGTTGCGCAACGTCATGTGATGTCGTGAGTTTGACATGTCTGCCATAAACTCCGCTGAAGATGTTACATAGCCTGGTAACGAAACATCTCCTCAAGCTTGGAGAACGAACCTTCACTCTCAACCTACAACCCGAGCTACAGATGTTCACCCCTATTGCAAACTCTACCGATTCTCAAGGCCCAGAGAGTTTCTTTTGTGCAATGTCCCTTGTTGCTTTACCACTGTGTTGAAAAGGTTCTTCTGTTTCCTACCCCATTTGCTATCTTCATGAACACAATGAACACAATAGGTAATGAGACTAGACAAGATGATTGTTGATCTGCTCTAAGACTGTTCAGTCCCCCCCCCGAGTAGAAAAGTAATATTGCCCATTTAAAAAAAGATGTTGATTATATTAATGTTTTGGAACAAAGAGACTTCCCCTCCCCTGCTTAGAGATATTTACTACATCTATAAAACAGATATTCTATGTGAGATAAACAATTTAAAAATGCAGAAATTAAGTTTAATTTTATTTTCCTTCAAAATCCTCTGAAGCAGATCAACCTAATAATTCACCAGTAGAGGTTCAGAAACAATAGCATTATTTTATCTCAGCAGGATCTGGAAAATTAATGCTAATGCATTGTTTACAACAAATGTGATGAGCACCGAATAGTTTAAGTAAATCTGAACCGCTCCAACAATAGAATGCAATTTCTATCTATCACCTATAACCATTTAGTGGAAAATATATCTCATGCCATCAAAAGCTATAGCAGTTTTCATTGTGAAAACTCAACATATATTGTCCTACTGCTGTTAATTGCAATTATTCCTAAGTTTATTAACCTTTTGGAATCTATTGTAATGACAATTTATACCAAGTAGCTTCATGAATGAAGGCAAATGTACATGTCCCAGGATAATGTTTCAGGATCCAATGGGGTCAGTCACCAGGGACCAGAGGTTTAGTCTTCCAAGCTTTCAGACTTGTGCTGGAGCCTACCTACAGAGAACTTCTCTCTCATCAGAATGTGTGCTTTGGCCTATTCCAGTGATGAGAAACCTCTTAGAGACCGAGTGCCCAAAAACTGGCCCCGCCCCACTCCACCCCCTGCCCCACCCCTGCTCTGCCCCCCCATCCCCTGCCCCGCCTGCCCGCAGGGCCACTCATCACCTCCAGGGCCTGCCGCAGATTGCCCAGGCAGCCCAGAAGCACTATGGCGGTCATGCCCTCTGCCCGAGCCCTGGAGCATCAACTGTGCACGATGGGGTGTGAGGGCAGAGTCTTGTCTACGCTGCCTGGCTGCCAAGTCCTTGGCTGCGCTGCTCCGTGTGGGCCACGCTCAGGGGCGACTCTTCTTCAGGAGGGCTGCTGGAGAGGAGAGGTTCGCGGGGGGAGGCGAGGCTGGGGCAATGGCACGTGTACCCACAGAGAGGGCTCCGCATGCCGCCTCTAGCACCCGTGCCATAGGTTTGCCACCACTGGCCTATTCTATACATAGTATTTATGTGGCGCCCGGTTGGGTGTGGCTTCTTACACTCCAATCAACCAATAAGAACTCACACCCACTCAGCCACCATATAAATACTACGCATAGAATAGCCCAAAGCACACATTTAGGTAGAGAGATGTCCCCGGAGGATGGGCTCCAGAACAAGTCTGAAAGCTCGGAAAACTAGACCTCTGTTCCCAGTGACCGACCCAGATTGGATCCTGCAAGTAGCTTCAGTTCACCTATGTTCAAATGAATTAACCCTAGTGGTTAAACTGGCCTTCTTAAGATAATTTTTCCCCTCCCAGAAATGCCCAGCTGACCTGGCACACTGGTGGAACTGGATGGCCTACAGTCCAACAAGAAGGAACGCACAGGTTGGGCAAGAGGAATGGATTATTAGAATAATTGATATGGGCCTGTTTTATATGCCTGAGGAACATCCTAGGAAAACACAGAATATTCTTTAGACTAACAGCCTAATCTTACAATGGGCAAAATGCTACTTGGCAATTACAGTCTAAAGTCTTTCTACAGAAGATCTTCCAAAACCGATCATCCCTTCTGACGCAAATGCTTTCAGGAAATGGAGTTGAATATATTATTCTTTTTTTAAAAAAAGTTTGTTTTGAATGTAAAGAAGAATGAGACGGAGGAGGAAGCATAGAAAAAAAAGGGGAGGAATAACAACAAAATACCTATTAGGTTACATACAAAAAATACCATTCAGCCACATTTTTAGAAAAACTATTAATCCTTGACCATATGAAATTGTATTCATCAGTCTTTCTTTTACGCTGGAAAAGAGCCAACTCTGAGCATTCATATTAAGCCCTGCCTCAATATTATAACAGCTCCATGTGCAGAGGAGTAGCTGCACACTGTACAATCTATTCTAGAAAAACTCACTGTTACTCATGTAGAAAATGTATCGGTTAACATTATCTG